>NW_012267243.1:18201653-18220643 GCF_000151885.1 Dipodomys ordii | reverse complement strand
AGGGGAGAGGGGAGGCAGGGGAGGGAGGACGGGGTGGGGGGGAGCCAGCCCTGAAGCCAGCCCGCATGGCACAGTAATGCCCAGGTCTGGGCCGCAAGGCCGTGGCACAGAGCTCAGAGGTGGGTCTCCCGAGGGAAGCTCTGGGGGGAGTCGCTGGCGCCTCTGTTCTGAGCCGGGCCTTCCCGGCAGCCCAGGTCGCTCGAGGCCTCCCTGCCAGACACTTGGTCACACATGGCCTCCCTGAGCCCCTTACCTCTCCTTGCGGTGTGTTTTACCTAAAACCACCCCATTAAAACACAAACAGCAAGGAGAAATTAAGTCATTTTAACCTAAACAATAAAGCAAATTCATCCTTGTATTTTCTGAGTTTCATTCTGATGTTTAATAGAACAATTCAGATTTTTAAAAGAAATCTATAGTTTCTTTTACATAAAAAACCTTAAATCCTACTAATTTACAGCCGCGTATTTTTTTTAAGAAATGTAGTTTTACTCACTGATACTCTTACTAAAGACGATGAATAGTTACCAAGTATTTGGCAATGTGTAAGATTTCTCAAAATCTGTGATTTTTTTTGTACTTGAAATGACTGAAATCTATAACTTTCTTTCATTTGATGCATATTTAATTTACTTTCTTCATATTAAATGTCATTTCTGTTTAAAAGGAACTCACCCCTACTGCCTTGTACCTATTTTCTCTCCAAGGGATGAGTTTTTAGTCTGCAGATGAACAGCACATAAAAGTGTCCTTGGCATGATTCCAGGAGTAGAAATACAAAAAAATACCACGTAAAGAGGTAACCAAGAATTCACTGTAATGTGTTCCACGGAGATCTAAAAACCCATCTATGAAGCAACACAGACAGGAAGTATTCTTAATTTTAAGTTACAGGAGCTAACTTAATGATTAGAGTTAAAGGATTTATGAGCCTCTACTGGGTGGATGCACACTGGGGTGTATGTCCATGGTTACACGTGGCGTTGTAAAAATACAATGTCTCCATTCTGAGGTAACTAGAATAATGCTTAATTTTATTTTATTTATCGCCTTACTTGATAAGGGGACATACAAATATTTTAGGAACCATGGAATCAATTCCAGAAGAAAGTATCCAACAGTGAACATCTTCAACTAAAATTGCCTCTGGATGTAATGGTACACGTAAGTATTAAAATTGAAACACTGTATGGGGTCAGAAAGAGAGAGCTGTTTGCTGTATGTCTCCAAATTGCACTTCATGGAGATTCCATAGTTAGTTTTCTCCAGGATGATGAATAAATTAGATTAAGCACTGGGTTAAAAGAATGTCTGCAGCCATCTAAGAGAAAGGAAACTCAGAGCCTTCGCTTTCAAAACCAACACTCTAGAACTGGAGACACTGAACACAAAACAGCCCATTTATATTTTCAAACCTATTTTTTCTAACCCATAGATCTCAAAATCAAAGGAAGTTTATTTATTATGGGACAGAGTTTCACACTGATAGCTTTCCTACAATTAGTCAATAGTTTTACAACTATCTTTCCTGAGCTTTTGGCCCAGATCATGTCTATGCTTTTCAAAGAACAAAATATACTATCTACCCACCCCCCCCCTTTCCTCTAGCTACAGACCACCCAAGTATTTCGCTTTGTGGGAAAGTGTTTAGGCATAAAAATCCTAATGAAAAAAAAAAAAACACATCTCTCTCCCTCTGTTTTTTTTTTCTTTTGTGGAATCCTTAAAAGTTGTTGTAAGACCTAAAAAGAAAGTACTTGGTAAAGTTTAAGAAGTCCCTCGTCCACAAATGTCCATCCTCAGAGAAGTCAAAACTCTATTACCTAGAAGGGATTTGCTCTGTTAAAAAAACAACCCATTGTACACTTATCTAAGCTCAACCAACCCATTAATGTCCAAATAATAACCATGGGGCTATCTATAACCTAGAAATCCCAGCTTAAAATAACTAGGTCAGGCTCTAACCGGACACGGGAAATTCTTAAGACTGAAACTTTCTTCCTTTAAATCCTTTTTGCTTTCTTGTCCTGAAAGTTATATAGATATAAATAACCCCTTTTCCGATGCTTCTTATTAACAGGTTTTTAATAAACTGGGTTAACGAAGTAAGTGAAGGGAAACTATTAAATCTTCATTGTGAATTTTCTACTTATTGTCATACTCAGTTTTTTTGGAGTTGGTTTAGTTCAATTTACAAGAGATTGAGAGGATAATTCTTTTTTGCATTTAATTTTGAAGGAATAAAAGATAAAAAGGAAATAAGGTATATGAATATTAAAATTACATAGTATTACAGAAATGCAATAGCTCTTTCATATGTACTTTGACTCAGGTTTTAAATGATAAAAAATAGTATTCACCCTATAGTTTTAGAGATAAGAAAACAAATCTTATTTTTTTCTTAGTCTCTTATTTCTTAACAAGAATAGAGGCAGATTCGACATAACTATGAAATGATATTTACTGCAATTGTATTTTTTTAATAAGGAGTATAAATTGTCAAAATTTTAAGAGGAGAACAAGCTTCCTCGCACCCCCCATTTTTCAGCAAGACGTTTTCCCCCACTTAAAAACACTTAGGATTTTTCAGGCTCAAAAGTTTTGGATACCTTGGTTTACTTAAACTGTTTTATATTAAAGGACAGTAGATGAACTCACAAATATCTTTTATTTTTTCAGGTTGCATGCATCATTCCTTTAATTGAACACAGTAAACTGGATCAAATTATTTATGGGGGAGAGGGGAAACTATATAAAATTACAGTAGTTTTTAATTTCTACCAGTGTCTCCATGTGAGTCATTCCAAAATATTTTCTGTTGAACTGAGTGTAGTACCAACAATGAAGCATTTTTAGGTATTGTGTTTTACACCCTCTATCTTTGTCATTATTTAATTAGTAGCCAAGTTTATTGAAGGTTTTGAAGTGATGTCCAGAAACAGATTATTAATTATCTTGAAATTAAATAAACCCAGAAAATGGCACGGATCAATTCTTTGTTTAAATTTTTTTACCCAGTAATTGCATAAGACTTTGAATGTGTAGAGCAAAGCTGTTTTCTCAGTCTCTAAAACTTATTATTCTCATCATGAAGTTTTTATTTGCTATTTTTCCTCAAATTTCACAATTAAAGGTAAATAACAAAGGACTTGTTTTCTTTGAAGTTCTTTGAAAATGCTCCTATTTTTCATAGTATACTACTGTGTGGATAATATTGTGTATTTGATAGCTTTTAAAGAAATTCCACTTATTTGAAGTTTAATTATAAATACTGTGGATTTTAAAGGGGGGGATGGAAACTGTTAAATTCCTCTATAGTATGAACTGCTCATTAATATTAAAAGAACCGCAAGTATTCTGAACTCGCCAGAGTTATATTTTATATCTGTATATTCTCTCCCATGTAATATTGGGATGTGATGTGAACTTTCCTTCCCTGTGTGTAGAGGGCTACTTTGTAGTAACTATAATTTCACTAACAGTGTCCAAAAGATGGCCTGCCCAGCACTGTGGATACCAGCTTCTTAGTCTCTACCTTAGATTTATGGCATGGCCCTCTAGTTAATTAAGAGAGACATAAGCTCAAAAGTACCTTTTATTTGATTCACATACATATCCAAACTTAGAAATGTTTCGCTTAAAAAGAAAGTGAGAAATTTAAGTAAATTCCTGCTGCACAAAATTGCATTGGCTAAAATAAATAAATACATTCTCTTGCAAAAATCCCATGATCAAAGCATCAAATACCAGAGTCCACTGATGGGGTTACCAAATACAGTAAACTCATTAATTACTTAGAAAACGTCTGCTGTTAACATGTAAACAACATTCCCTTCCCCCATGGGCCAGGCTGAGGTACTTAGTTACTACAAGAAACACAAATAAATATAGTCTTTATCTTGCACGTCAGTATTAAAATATACATAGTTTTTGTGAAAAAAGCAATCTGGTTTAATTAGTCTGAACTCTGTATGTGGGCTAGTAATAATAGGAACTGGGTTTAAAAATAAACCTTGTGTTTAAAACTCTTTTTCCTTTAAAAATCTTAATGTGAGTATTCTGTTGTGTCCGTTTTCCATGTTAGCACATTTGGAACAAAAGTCCAAAGTCTGACTTGTTTTTAGGTCTATAATGTTTTAATGTTTAAATCTGTTGTGTGTTTCTCTCCCTTTCCTCTTCCCCTCCCAAATCACCAAATCTGGAAAGCAGGCTGACTGCGTCTGTCCCTGAGCAGAAAGCAGGCTGACTGCATGGGCCCCTGGGCAGAGGACGCGAGGCGGACGCAGGGCCTGGCTGGACAGAGTTGTCATGTGTCTGCCTGTCTACACTTGCTGTGCAGACCATCCGCTCACCTGTACAGCAGGCACAGACAGGCAGTCACACGACAGCCCGGCCTGAGCAACAACCAGCCACTGAGAGGAGGCTGCCCTCCAGCCACCACACCACGCGCTTCGACCCAGGAGAGGGGCTGGGGGCCTGGTGCTTCCAACTGTTGCTGATTCATACTTAATTCACTGTATCATTATTTTATTTTAATTCAGATTATTACACCCCAGCCAAAGTAAAGTGAGTGATGCCTATGAAATATAATAAAACCCACTTCTTAAAATGTTCCTGTGCTTTCTATACTTGTTTTCCTAATAATTGTCAGAAAATCCCTACCCTTGCTGATTATTGTATACCTCTTTGTGGCATTCCATAATCAATATAGAAAAATCAATAATACAAAATACAACTTCAGTCTGATGTTTGACAAGGAATAAATTGTAAACTAAGAACAGTTTTCTCCACTGTGACTTTTTCAGGGGAGAAGGGACATGAAAAGAATAAGTAGAAAATAATATTCCAGATGGACAAATATTTTGAGTTGAGGAACTCTTAAGGGTCTGGTCGAGGTAAAAACACAGTTAAAATGGTTCCCAAATAATTTTCAATAACAGTTTTCTTCCTTTTCATGAGCGGAATGTGGAAATTGAAACTTTAGTATTTTCAAGTGTCATGACATGAATAGATTGGAATCTATGTCAATGTTCAGTTAAGATGAGGTTTGCATTAACAGTTGTCAGAGTGGAATTTATGGAGTCAGTTTTTGTTTACTCCATTCACATCAGCATTCATGCTCATAAGAGGTGCAAGGATTTCCGTGTTTTCAAAAGCATAAGCAAAGTAGCCACCAGCTGAGCATGGCATGTGTGCCTGTTTCTCGAGGAAATACCAGAACTTCAATTTCTACACTGTTAACGGAGGCAAAACAATCAGGGACACTTTTGTATATTGGCTATTTCAACTTCTAAAGGTAAAAAGTAGGAAGATGGGTAAATTTAGAACTTTATCAGCTTTGCTTTGGTTCATAATTTTTTTTAATTTTCAGCACTTAAAATTCTTATTTTTCTTAGCTTTTAGTCAAGCTTTAAAAATGTAATCCATGGCCTCATTAATTTTTCAATTGATAACTCAGTATTTTCATGTATGTGTCTTGAAAAGTATATGTCTTGAAGTGAAAGCAAACTATTTTCTTTTCTGATAATTCACTCTTAAAATGACTTCACCAAGGCGAAGAGTCCAATAAGGTTCCAAATTCCTGACTTTTTTTTAGTATTTAAGCCAAACCTAACAGCAGTATGTTTTCTTGAAGATAAAAACAACAAACACCACCAACAAAAACTGAATGATGGGCAAATTTATGACATGAAAATATGATTAAAGCTAAAGGCCTCACACTTAAATAAATGTGTGGACTAAAAGCTATTTCAGCTTCTGTAAGAGTTATTGTGCTCTGCAGGGAGTTTTTTACCTTCAAGTCCCATGAATAGCAAAGTCTCAAACAACACTTCACAAAGTGCAAAATATAAGCAGGAAGACAACGTACAAATGTCTCATGGAATCTTTACAGTCCTGCCCAATTTTAAATGCCTGATAGGTCCTGCAGCTAGCAAACCCTACCTTCAAGAGCCCAATGTGGACTCCTTCTGCATGGGGGGAAGGGGGCTGGAATAATATGTAAGCATTCCAGCACAGCATTAAGGAGCCTGCTGTTGTACACCCAAATCACAGAGAAAGCTCAGGGGTCAGGAGAGTTACCTCAAAGTGAAGCCCTCCAAGATAAGATTTAAAGTATTCTTTTCATATAAAACATGAGGTTAACATTGTGTAAAAACAATTTTTATTCAGCTCTCAAAAAATCTTGCAAGAATGTTTGACCTGTTAAAACATGTGAAATGTTTCACACGACCAATTCATCGTGTGAACCACATTTAAAATTGTGTTCTTGGGGAAAGGCACTATAAAGGGAAACTTGAATGGGACCAACAGTGCTACTGGAGAATGGGTTTGGATCTAAAAGTATTTTTAGTAACTTTAAACAGCACTGCCCATCACAGTGTAGTAAAGATCACTTTTTTCAAGATTGTACATTTTTGGATAAGGCCAGAACGTGGAAATGCTTGCCTACACTCAACATCATATAACGGAAGATCCTTTGTGTGTGCACAGATGCACACGCAACTGTAAAATGAAGTCTCAGTGATACAGACGGACTTACATCCGGCCTTTACCTTTCCTTTTGGCAGCCCAACGTTTCCTCAAGGAGGGTCTGGGCTGGCTAGCTCCGTCAGAAACGGGCTCAGTCTTGAAAGCATACATAAAAATGAAAAGGGCACTCACTGGAGATTTCTGGGAAGCCAAAGACTCATAACTTTGCCTATCAAGGGAGAGAGCTGTCATTTTGTTTCCTATTACCAAAGATACATTTGTCATCAGTTACAATTACACAATAAAACAGTACTAAATAAATATCCCTATAAGGAAATTATATAATCTCCTTATCAAGCTATCCAAACATTTCGACTTACAAAAATGAGGCCTGTAATTTTTTTCCGGAGTCCAAGGAATGCTCTTATTTTGATTCAGATTTTGGATGTTCTTCAACAGTGTAAGGTTAGTGTATTTCCTTTGGAACTGTTTCTGTTACATTATTCTACCTTCCTAAGAATATGCCATTATGATTTTAATCTGAATACTGGGCTACATAAATAGAACACTGACAAACTATTTTTTTTGGGGGGGAGCGTATAACCAGGCTTCAGATATTTTAACTATTAAAATGTGCATATTTATACATTTTTAATCATTGATATTAAAAAAAAGCCTCTTTCTCCTTCCATCAGAATGACCTAGTCATGTAAAATTTACACTTAGGAAATATTTTAAAGAAAGGTCAGCACCTTCCCAAATTGTGACATTAATATATTAATGTAAAATTATTGGGACTGAAAATCCCTTTGCAATTACAGTTTCTATTTTATGCTCAATAACTTGCTTTGTTCTAAACTACCAATAATTGTAAGATACATACTTTTGTGTGAAAATAACCATTGAAATTTTTATTTATTTATTTTTTAGCTTAAATAATCTTCAGTCCAGGAAACTACATTTGGTCAGAGGAGGGGAAAAAGTCATTCATCCTCAGTGATGAGAGTTAGTGGCTGTAGAACAATCCACCGGTGGTGGCCATCTCACCCTGTAACTCGAGTACTTGATAGGCTGTGACATGGTGAATCGGTGCATGGTCTCCTGACATTCCTCCTGACTAGGTCGATCAGACCTTTACTGGGCGGCATTTAACGAGTGCTCCTCTCACTGGGAGAAGAACGTACACTGCCTCACAGCTCATGCCTCTGTAAAAACCTCAATCTCATCACCTGACTCCCCAGTTTAGGAACTTTAAGAAGGCTTTACCCCTCTTGACAGTCAAATCCCTCCAACCTTAGCATCCTTTCTCTCTGCTCTAGTCCCCCTGGGCTTAATCCCGTTCCTTAAACTCACCAGACAAGCATATTAATGCAAACAAGCACACTGGGTCTGACAAGCACATTCACACAAACCTTCTCCGACCCTCCACACCCACCCACCCAGGCAAGCTGCATGTCCAGCACACTGCTGGCTTTGCTTCCTTGTTGCCTCTGACAGGTTTTGCTCCTGATTTGTGTGCTTTGCATTTCTTCTGCTGGGAATATCCTCCATGTGGATTGTCTGCGAACCATTCTATCTTTGGTGCCTAAGATAGTGCCAGCAATCTAACAGGAGCTCGGAAAACGCTCGTTAGAAAATGTTCTGCTGATTAAGAATATAGCACTAACACTTAGCGACTGGCTAAGTCCTTTATTTTCCTTCAATCTCAAAACTGGAGAATGTAAACCGAGTGTTGGTGGGTTCCTGCTTGGAAACTAGGAATCGTCAGTGAACGTTAACCTTTACAATGGTGCTCATCCTAGGGAACAAGGTGAGCAGGTTGGCCTTGCAGGTTTAAGCAGGTTAGGCGATTTACAGGAAAAGGCTCTTTTACACCCAGCGCTAACTTGAGAGCTTATTACATGAAAACAACTTGCTGTTTGAGTTGGTTGAACATATTCACTAGTTTGGGTGAACCTGCAGGAAAAGCTAGACCAGATGTTAACAGATGAGCATATTTTTAGTATATAAAACTAGATTATATGTGCATATGTATATGTAAATATGTACATAAAACATATGTGCATACATATGTTTACAGATATACATACATGTATATAGATATGTATAGGCATATAATCTTACACCTACATGTAAAATTAGAACGAGAAGAACTCTGGCTTTGAGATGTTCTGCTCTCAGCACTGAGCGAGGCCCAAGGACAGAGCTGATACAGTCCACGCTGGGCCAAAAAGGGCCAGAGCTGTCAGATACATCATGTCACAAGTGCGCACACATCAACTGAACACTGCTAGGTGGCGTGCCACACAATGTCCTAACTGAGCCTGTGCGAGTTGATCTATTTCTTCTCTAAATCTTCAGGAAAGGCCAGGAATGCAAATCAGGCTCGCTGTGATTTTGGCTGAGATCACAACCGCGAAGAGCCGTCATCTCAGATCTCCAGGCCGCGTGTCCGCGCCACGTCCCGCCCCTCGCCCCCCAGGCTGGAAATGAGCACGCTGGCCGTGGGGCCGGAGGGGGGTGAACCAGAAGCTGCCGCGCAGCCCTGCCAGCGTGAGCGTGAGCGTGCGCGTGCACGAGGGGGAGTCTGGGGCCGGAGGCCACCTGTTAGCTTGAGTGCACAGGGCCTTAGGCAAACGCTTCCGGTGACCACTGCGAACTGCCTGACTCTGCGGCAGACAGAGGATGGCACGTCTCCCTTCACACTGCAGACAGCACCTACTCAGGAGTGAAGCGGGAGAAAATGACACAGCCCAGCAGGCAGCTTGACCGTGTCTGCCACACTCACTGTACTATAAAGGGCGCCTGTGCGATCTCTGTTAGCCATTTTTGGCTCTGGGATCAACCCCAGGACACTGCACTGTGAGCCAAGTGCTCTCCCGCTGAGCTGCATGCTCAGCCTGAGGTCTTAGCATAGCTTGGGACATAGGTGGCAGAGAATTGTGAACGGCATTCAAATAATACATTGTACCCATTCCCAAACTCCAGTCTATACATGCTTCATGCTTAGATGGTGGAAACATTAGAAACATGTTGAGGGTCTTATGCTAACTCATAGCTGCAAACCGTTATGCAGAGTTGTCTGACAGCATGTTGCCTATGACAGCCTGGGCAGATACCTCTAATTCTTGGTTAACACAGGGGCCGAGCAGGGTGATACAGGCCTAAAACCCAGAGGAAGGAAGATCGTAGGTCAAGGCCGGATGGGCAAAAGCATGAGACTATCTGAAAAGCAAGCTAAAAGCAAAAGGAGCGGCAGCGTGTTGCTTAAGAGGCAGATCATCTGCCGAGCAAGCACAGGCCTTGAGCTCAGTCTCCAATACCGAAATAAATAAATAAGAACCCACGGGTGGGTTTGTCTTGCTGAAGAAGCAGGTCTGAGCCCCTCACGGTATCTAACATGCGCAGCTCTTTAAGAAGCCCCGCCTCCCACATATTCTATTTCCCAACATGAAATGGTAAACGTCCGGAAGGCGCTGGGTCAGAGAACGACACCGCAGGAAGACACTGGGGCGTTGTTTTCAAGGACAGAGACCAAGAGCGTGGAGTGATGCATGCGGGCCCCTGGGGGGACCGTTCCAGGGAGGCGCTGGGTCGCAGGAGAGCGAGGGGCCTGCACGCCGCACCCGCGCCACTGCACCCCTCTGCCCACGGCGCCAGCCATCGCGCCTGCAGGTTTTCCTTTTACCACAGATGTCATCCTGGAAGCCATGTGGGGCTGGTGTTTCATGGACAGGCGTTTTTGTTTTATCACTGCCATCTTTCACTCAAGTGAACAGTCACTTCTGAAAGGTCTCCCCGTCTCTAGTGCCCTCCTTTCCATCCGTCCTCCAGAGGAGAGGACACGGCCAGAGCAACGTGCTCCCTGTGCAATCCCCTCCGGGGCTCCTGGCTCCTGTGCAATGGCTCACCATCTTCAGCGGGCCCCGCGCGGGGAAGTACACTCACCCCGTTTGGGAAAGCCGTGTCCAACAGAGGGCCGCGTCTGTGTGCTCTGCCACTGTTGGGGGGCAGCCCTTGTTGGTCCCTGCTTTCTAACAGAGGGCCGCGTCTGTGTGCTCTGCCACTGTCGGGGGCAGCCCTTGCTGGTCCCTGCTTTCTAACAGAGGGCCGTGTCCGTGTGCTCTGCCACTGTCGGGGGGGGCAGCCCTTGCTGGTCCCTCGTTCTGCTTCGGTGTGGCAGTGTGCTGGGCTCCCACAGCTGGGCACGCCACAGCTCCACCTCATCTTTACCTTGAGGAGAGCTGTGTCTTCCTCTATGGGTCACATGGAGTCCCATCAAGACAATAGGCACATTTGCCGATCCAACGAGAATGAAAAGCTGAAGGCTTGGAGGCTCCCCAGCAACGCCGCCCCTGGCGCATCACTCCCCAGAGCACGGAGTCCCGCTCTTCAGCAGACGCTCCACACTGCCTCTCTTTACACCCAGGCCTACTTCCCACCAACCTTCTCGGGGCACCCAGTTTGTTCTTTTCCTCAACAGCTATTCATACAGCAAATGCCAAGCACCTTCCGTTCACCAGCCGCCAGGTGTGGGTGCAGCAGACCTTTTCTGTTACCAGGCTTCTACAAGGTACATCTCTTCTTCTCAGCCTCAATGGAGAAACTCACAACCAAAGAACTAGGGCTAGGGCTGGGCTTCAGCCCCATCGCAGAGAGCCCAGGTTTGACCCCCGGGCTTGGGAAAAAAAATTGTCTCCTATTTTCAGGGAGTTTTTTACATTTGTGCCAATCACTGATACAAAAATGAGCGCTTGTCCAGATGATTACATAAGAAATATCAGTTAAGTCAACCCAGCCAACACCGAGGCCACCATCACCAGCCTAAGTCTCTGAAAGTGGAAATTAGCACATGCTCAACAATATATTCCCTCACACGTCATCCAAGGCGACTCCAACAATTAAATGGGAACCATAGCTTATTTTCACAAAAGAAGTCCAAAATGTCCAGTTTTCAAGGCTGTACACAGAATCATCTTTAATCTGATCTACCTGAACTGTGACTCAAGGCCCTCATGAAATTTAAGCATCATTTAAAAGTGGATGCTCTCAGGTGACTGGAGTGGAAATTCATGAAGCCAGTCATCAGTCCGAGCTCCACTCTTCTGAGACTTTCTGCTCGAATTCCTCACTTCCTTTTTCCCTCCAGCCTCAATCCACAACGTCCCTCATAACTACCTGTTACATGCTGCACCCACAGCGAGCAGCAACCCGCACCGCGCCCTCTCTTTGCCAGGCCAGCAGGCTCGGGCAGTCTACAGCTACAGCTCTGGCAAGAGAGGAAGGGAGGGCTGGGAAGGTGGCTCAGTGGTAGAGCGCTTGCCTTGCATGCTCGAGGCCCTGGGTTCGATTCCTCAGCACCACATAAGCAAAAAGAAAAAAGCCGGAAGTGGTGCTGTGGCTCAAGTGGTAGAGCGCTAGCCTTGAGCTGAAGAGCTGAGGGACAGCGCCCAGGCCCAGAGTTCAGGCCCCACGACCGGACCCCCCCCCCCAAAAAAAAGAGGGGAAGAGAAGCAGAGTGGAAAATGACGCGGACAGCCGAGGAGCCAGGAGGCGGAAGAGATGCTTCTTTAGTAAGAGACAGAGCTCCTGTAGAAATGGCTTTCCAAGCTGTCGGGAGTGTTTTGAAAGGAGTTGGTGGTGGTAATGGTGGTATAGTGTTTACTTTTGTTTTCTCATTTGCAAAAAGCAAGATGAATCACACCTCTCCTAGGGTAGCAGTATGATTTAAAGAGCTCAGCAAAGGTCATCTGTTTGCTGACCTTTCCATGGAAGAAGTACCTCCCAGCCCAAGCTTCCCACACCAGGACAGGGTGCGTAAGCAGTCAGCACAGGAGAGAATTCACTGCCAACCCCAGACTCACAGGACCAACCTCAATGTTGATCAAGGTCAGTTACAAAAAAAAAAAGTGAAAATAAGCTCTTAAATAGTACATATGTTTTGACATTTCCAGAGAATTTGAATTCCTTTACTGAAGTTAAAGTTAATCATCAAATTGTCTACATAAAAAAGCATGTGGAAAATGGAAAGCATTGTAAGACACGAATGATCTCTTGCAAGAACTGAAAAATGCAACTTGCGGTACTTCCAAAAACATATTACAGTAAGATAGAAAGGATTTTTAACTCTGATTTGCATGCCCTTTATAGCCAAATAAAATTGTGATAATTACACCCCTCTATAGTTTTGCCATCATAGAGTATTTTATATAATGTTTTCATGCTGAATTATAAGCAGCATTTTATGTTGAATTAAAAACAGGTCAGACCTGAGCTGTTAAAATTTCTAAAACATACTCACCCTCCATCTATGCCAACTAAAATCTAGCTCTACATAACTTATAGCCTCTAAATGGTTCTGTAAGACTAATATAACTTTTTGGTGCACTTTTATATAAATGAATAATAAGTCACAGGACCAAAATGATTCCCATCTAATATAAAGCAGAGTACCATAATGATCATAATTTCTGCTTCTACAGAGATGTCAAATTCTCAAAAAAAGAGAAACCTTGTATCAACAATGACCAGGGGCCACTTGAAGGAGGACCTTCCACGTCTTCCGTGTCCGGCAGACGCCACAGCAACAGTGTCCACGGGCCTCACTAACTGCACTGGTGTTAGCAATTTCTCTCTCAAGATGTCCTATTACCTTAGGCTTTTTAAACACACTACTTAATAAAAATTGCACTCACAGCACCTGCGACCGCATATTATCATAAAGGATAAAAGTTTCCAATGACTGATCTCTAACTCAATTTCTTCAGAGAAGCAAGATACAATTACACCAGAGAAGCAAGCAGGAAAAGGAATGTGAGGGCATATTGTCAAATTAAATATCTATTAAATAAATGTTCAAAGCTACCTCCCACTAATAGACAGCGGACGCCTGCATTGTGAAAACTGTTTACCACAACAAGATCCGGTTCATGCAAGTTTAGAAACACATTACAAGAAAACTGCATTACTCGGGGTCTTACCTCGTCATCTTTATACCAGGACAAGCTTTCTGCAGTGAGGACAAACCAGTATCCCTTGGAGCCCCCTTTCATGATGCCAATGTTGCTGATGGTCAGCCAGCCCTTACGAATGACCTGCAAGAGAGCAGACACCAGCAGAAGAGTTTAACACAAGCCAATGGAGACTGCATCCTTGGACTCCTGAAGTCAAAACAAGTTATAAATTGCAATAAGAACAGCCTGTTCTCCTAAAACTCAACTTCTATTGAGCTATTCAAGAGGACATCGCTGCTAAAACTGAAGATGACCAGGAAGAGGTCTTTTCCATTGGTGAATAAACTCTTTGCCTGGTGGGAGCAGAGTGACTGAAACAGACAGGAATGAAATGGGGCAGCCGAGCAGACTGGTGCCAGGCCTATTTATGGCACGGCTGCCACAATTAAAACGCATTTCGTTGATTGGATGAACAACAGACACTCCATGCCCACTGCCTCTTCTCTCCTTCCAGCCTGCTGGTCCACTTGTCTGCCTGCTTTGAAGCTCATTAGGATCTACAGCAGAGAATGGCCAGAAAAGGGAGAAAAGCAGAAACTCAAACCAACCAATGAGCTCCTTGTTACCAGCCAGGAAGATCCTGATAGAGGAGAAAAGCTGAAATCATGAACTAAAATTAAAAGTTGGAGGATTTTTAATGGCCCTGATTTAGCCAGCTACTTCTGTTGAGTGCCACACACAAAACATGCAGCATCTTCATAAAAATCTTTACATAGTATTCAAATTTTAAAACACATCTTGGTGCCAGTGTAATCCTAACTATTCAGGAAGCTGAGATCTGAGGATCACGGTTCAAAGTCAGCTTAGGCTGAAAGTCACTGTGAGACTCTTATCTCCAATTAACCACCAGAAAACTAGAAGCGGTTGCTCAAAGTAGTAGACTGCTAGCCTTGAGCAAAATTTGAGCTCAGGGACAGCACCCATGCCCTGCATTCAAGCCCCATGATCAACAATAAATAAATATATACATACATAAAAACATAAATAAATACATAAATAAGCAACACAACTTAGGTTTCAGGTTTGATGGAAATTATTTATAAGTAGCATTTAACAGAAAATCATTTGTTCCCTCACAGTGGTTGTAAAAGGAAACTCTTCCACATGATGTAACAGTTTACTCTATCCTCTGTGCCAGCTAGCTTTGCTGTCATCGAACCAGAAATACAATTGTATCTGCGATTGGCTGATGGTATTCCAAAGGTAAAACTCTGCCCTCTACCAGAATTATCATAAAATAGCAAAAAAAAACAAACCCACATTGAATGACTAGGTATCAGTTCCTAAAATTGATGAAAATGCTGTAACAATCAGATGTTGGTTTTCTAGTTAAAGGAGAAAGGCCTGGTTGAGGAGAAAATGATCCACTGAGGAAGGTTCTCCTGGGTCCTCCTCCAAGTGTCTCTGCACACTTGTGGACCTGGCTGACCTCCGTCCCTGACTCAGTCACTCTTTGGAGCTCCAGTGCAAGTACAGACACCCACGGGCTATTCCTCGTAGGTCCAGATTATGGAATTTATCTCCACTGATCAAAATTCCCCCTTCTCACTCTTTACAGAAGAATGCAAACACTAACTCTCAAAGTACGCTTTCCACCAACTACATTATAGTCATTGCGTTGCTTTCTACCACTCTGAACAAATCACATGACATTTATGAAAACCCCAGGGGTCTACATTTTTAACATATTCCCGAGGGAATTCTTTTTGGGGGAGGAGGTAGGGTGGGGTCAATTGTGGTGCTTGAACTCTGGGCCTGGGCACTGTCCCTCAGCTCTTCAGCTCAAGGTGAGCACTCTACCACTTGAACCACAGCACCACTTTTGGTTTTCTGGTGGTTTATTGGAGATAAGAGTATCACGGACTTTCCTGCCCGGGCTGGCTTTGAACCAGAGACCCTCAGATCCCAGCCTCCTGAGCAGCTAGGATGACAGGTGTGTGCCACCAGCGTGGAATTCTTATTCATACTGAAATGTGAAGACTCCTGCATGTACACATACAATACCTAAAACCCAACTTCATTGTCCGTAGAGCAACTGATCACAGCACTTGTTCTGGTAAGAGAGCTGGCTAAATTATTTCTCACCGAGGTTGTTTTACACTACCCTACATAATCATATTTTCAATCGAAATTCTACTAATTCTTTCATTTTATTGGCTAGCTTTAGACTTTGAAAAACCCTTCCAGGTGCTCTGAAAGTTTCAATAAGCAAATGATCATTTCACCTATGGACACAACAGGTTGTACCATTAAGAGGAACCATGAATTTTAGTTCAATGAAAATATTTTCAAAGCCTGTCATCATCTGGGTTTTTAAGCCCGCAGATGCCATCACCCACACCTTACGAGTATGAGAGTTGTGAGGGAAGCAGGCCCAGGAAGGCACAGTGTCGCGTCTCAAGGACAGAACTCTTACGCAATCCTCGGTGGGAGTGCCACGTCGGAAGAAGGGGCATCTGACTGGCTCTGGGCTCCCGGAGCGTGGGAAGGTGGCCACAGGCCCATCCACAGACAAGGACAAATAAGAACAAGTGTGAGAGACCCACCGAGCGCAGCGACATGAGGGAGCAGGGAAGGGCAACATTTCCAGAAAGAAACGCGCTCGCTGCCTGACTCGCGCACCTGTAACCCCTCTGGACATCACCTTTGTAATCACGGTATGTTTTAAAGTTTGGACTGAGAAGGACCTTGGGTGAAAATGGAATGGTTCAGTGACACCCTACATTTCAGAATGATCTCATTACCCTGGAATGACAAAAATACATTAATATTTATTTCAAAAATCTTTGTATGACTGTTATGCTCATAAATTATATGCTGTACATCAAAATATAGATTGGGGAGTATGGTGTAAACAATGAAATATATATTTTCTATTTTTAAAATGATTTGTGGGGCAGGCTGTGGTATCGGCTGAGTGGTGGGGTGCTACTCTGTAACACACAGGTCCCTGCGTTTAATCCCAGCACCACACACCCACGCACCCACCCCACTTCACACCGCACCCCCACACATTGTAAAGGTATACATATATATTATTATATTTATTGTCTTATCACTGACCTCTTGGCGATACACAGAAGGGATGTGGGCATTAATACATAAATGAAACATGAACAAACTGGATCTGTTTTCCTCTTTTATGTGCATGCCATGTATTTGTACATAGGATGTGAACCCCTACGACTGCATTTCAATGGTGCTTTCATGCTCCCTGGGATAAAGAAATCGGGTTTTATAAACCATCATCATTACCTAAGAGAAAAATGACCAGAGCACAAACTAAGGACATCATGTACAAGGGTAAGAAAAATTAGTTTACTGAGCATCTAGAAGATAAAACCAACAGGACTTTGGACTGGATGAGAGAGGCACATGTAAGGGAGACTCTAGAGCTGGTGGAGTAATTACTAACAAGTAATCACGCATGGCTATCTGCACTGCAGTGACCACTCTTAATTACAATGTGAAGTAGTAGAATGAACACAATTTTCAAAACTTAAATTTTGAAAGCATTTTTAATAATCTAACTTTTAAAAATATATAAGGAAATAATCTACATAAACTTGGTTAAATAAAATCTACTTTTGAAAAATAAATTCAGCTTTACTGTTTTTAATTTTAGCGTAGCTACCAAAAGGTTATATACATATAGGTAGTGAATCTTACTTTTACTGGACAATACGCTGTTTAGAATGATTATGAAACTCTTGGATATACTGTGTTTTAGAATCAACCATTACAAATATCAGCAGGAATAAGAAAGACACATTACTGATTAATCTACACAAGGGCTTATGGGATCTGAGGTACTTGTAGGGTGCACAGAAGAGAGGCAACTTCCAAAGCAAAGGGGGAAATTAGGGCTGAGCTTGTAGCTCATGTAAACTATCATCATGTATGCCGATGGCCGCTACAACTCTGAACTTGTAGCTCATGTAAACTATCATCATGTATGCCGATGGCCGCTACAACTCTGAACTTGAAGCTCATGTAAACTGTCATCATGTATGCCGATGGCCGCTACAACTCTGAACTTGTAGCTCATGTAAATTGTCATCATGTATGCTGAAGGCCGCTACAACTCGGAGCAACATAGCAGCGGCGCAAGGTGGAGTCCCTGGAGAATACTAGCATTTACAAGGTGCCCATCAAGACAGAGAAGAGCAGGAAGGCCATGGGAGTTAAAGGCATGGTACACTACAACAAGTAAGTGTCTAAGAGCATCACGTCCATCATAATAAAGGACTTCAAACCCAATGCCTAGGCCAAAGGCTTTAGCTACACTACTTTCAATGTGGTGGTAGGATGAAGAGTCAAGAGTTAACTGGGTTGAAAAGTGAATGGAGAGTAGTAGAAAAGAGAAGCCATGGATGAAGATGGTACTCCCCATGAGAGGGCCCAGGATAAGGAGGAGGAGGAGGAGGTGGAGGTGGTAGCAGAGGAGGAGGAGGTGGGGGAGGTGGAGGTGGAGGTGGAGGCAATGGAGGAGGTGGAGGTGGAGGTGGTAGAGATGGAGGTGATGGAGGTGGAGGTGGAGGTGGAGGTGGAGGTGGTGGAGGTGATAGAGGAGGTGGAGGCGGAGGTGAAGGAGGAGGTGGTGGAGGAGGAGGTGGGGGTGAAGGCGGTGGAGGTGGAGGTGAAGGCGGTGGAGGTGGAGGTGAAGGAGGTGATGGAGGTGGAGGTGGAGGTGATGGAGGTGGTGGTGGTGATGGCGGTGGTGGTGGTGATGGTGGAGGTGGTGGAGGTGGAGGTAGTGGTGGTGGAGGTGGAGGAGGTGGAGGTGGTGGAGGTGGTGGTGATGGTGGAGGTGGTGGTGGTGATGGAGGTGGTGGTGGTGATGGAGGTGGTGGTGATGGTGGAGGTGGAGGTAGTGGTGGTGGAGGTAGAGGAGGTGGAGGTGGTGGTGATGGTGATGGTAGAGGTAGAGGTGGTGGAGGTGGAGGTGGAGGTGGAGGAGGTAGAGGTGGAGGTGGAGGTGATGGAGGTGGAGGTGGTGGTGGAGGTGGAGGTGATGGAGGTGGAGGTGGTGATGATGGTGGAGGTGGAGGTGGAGGTGGTGGAGGTGGTGATGGTGATGGTGGAGGTGGAGGAGGTGGTGGTGGAGGTGGAGGTGGTGGAGGTGATGATGGTGATGGTGGAGGTGGAGGTAGTGGAGGTGGAGGTGGTGGTGATGGTGGAGGTGGTGGAGGTGGAGGTGGAGGTGATGGAGGTGGAGGTGGTGATGATGGTGGTGGTGGAGGTGGAGGTGGTGGAGGTGGTGATGGTGATGGTGGTGGTGGAGGTGGAGGTGGAGGTAGAGGTGGTGGAGGTGGAGGTGGTGGAGATGGATGTGGAGGTGGTGGAGGAGGTGGAGGTGGAGGTGGTGAAGGTGGAGGTGGAGGTGGAGGTGGAGGTGGAGGAGGTGAAGGAGGTGGAGGTGGAGGTGGAGGTAAAGGTGGAGGTGGAGGTGGAGGTGGAGGTGGTGGAGGTGGAGGTGGTGGAGGTGGAGGTGAAGGTGGAGGTG
>NW_012267243.1:18165028-18201114 GCF_000151885.1 Dipodomys ordii | reverse complement strand
GGTGGTGGAGGTGGAGGTGGTGGAGGTGATGAAGGTGGAGGTGGTGGAGGTGGAGGTGGTGGTGATGGAGGTGGTGGTGATGGAGGAGGTGGAGGTGGTGGAGGTGGTGGTGTGGCTCCTGTTTCTTTTTCCCCCCCTCTTTTTGCTTGCTTGCTTTTAGCATGGTAAGAGTTTGCTGCTATGAAGGAATAACGGTGGTGAGCTAGGAAAGAAAAAGCTGGCAGGGAGGTAGTGTGTGCTCTTTCCCAGGACACTCTACACACTGGACATGAAAAAGAGGCTAAATGGAAAAACGATACCAAGTTCCGGTTTCTGGATCCCAATGAGCTAAACACATGGATGGACACGCTCGTTTGGGTTATCAGCCACTGAGTCTGGGCCAGGCAGAGCAACGAGGCTGAGGTGGCATTGTGACAGGAACGCGGGACGAGACAGAAAGGCCAGCCCGCCGGCCCTGCTTCCTTTCTCACCTCTTTCCTCTCTTTTGTAAAGGCAGATATGTAAGTGGAGGCCAGAAGGGAGCTCTGAGCCTTTACGATGGCAGGAAGCAGCAAGATGCCGGGCCTCCCAGCAGCTGCGCTATTTACGGACGTGCAAAGCAGTGTTATAAACACCCAGACAGTCAGCGCCAAGTAGCGAAATGGGGCAAAAAGAACCCCGCCTGTGCCAGCCCCGAAGGGGTCCAGGCCACTCGTACAAGGGGCGGAGAAAAGATGAGACACTTGGCAAAGACGTCCAGAATACAGGACCAAGCATGCCAGGGAAGAACTGATTTTCTGAAAACAAGAGAAAACAAGGTGGGAAGAGAAAGAAAAAGACGAAATGAAATCTGAACAGAATGCCCCAAAATGTGAGTCGCTATTGCATTCCCTCATGGGAAAATAACTATAAATATGACGTGCCCATTTTGTATTTAACATCACCAAAAGAAACCTATCCACATCGGCCCAATAGCCACTCACAGATTCTTGGTGCGTGGACACTAAATTCTGTGTTCAGTGCCATGTAAATAAAAGCAAATGACTCTGCAACCATAGCATAAAGCGGGACCTGAGACTATGTTCTTATTTGTTCAACTAGAGAAAACAACTTTGCAAACGTACTACCATAAATATCACCCAAGCGTCCCGCACTGGAGAGCGGGAACAGCCCGGGATCTCCTGCTGGAGGGGATCTGTGGACGCACGTGCCTTTGGTTCTTCCACTCCAGGTGAGAAAACGGACCAAGCCCGTGGGGCGCTGCACCCCGCAGCTGGCCAGCACGCCACATCACAGGAAACCATGAGGGCAGAAAGGACAGTGGAAAGTTCCGGGGTGGTCAAGGCCCCCACGGCAGTGAGCCCCGGCTTCCGACCGTGGCCTTGGCTGTGGCAGACCATACAAATGTTTTTCAGCTGCACAGCTGGCTTTTAACGGCTTCTGGTTAGGGGAAAGCTGTGAGGTGGGGGGCTGCTGGCTGGTTTGGCCTTGCTGCTTTATAGAGGCTTGTTCATGGGTGTTCCGTAGAAGAGGCAGGTACTATGGAGGCCATTCGCCTCACAAAGTGCGCATAACCTACTAACTGGCAAGGCCGGAGAGACCCTCACATGGCCGCAGCTCATTCACCGGGGTCGGAGGGAGCCTGAGCCAGGGAAGATGCCCTCGGATGAGGTGGTGAGACCTCTTTCCGCCCTGGCTCAGGCAGCGAGGGGTTTGTTTACTCCAGCAAGCTTGCCAGAGCCCTGAGCTGTGGGCCTGTGAACCAGACCTCTAAAACCACGAGATCCAAGAAATCTTCTGTCTTGAAAGGCTAACTGATTTGGCTCTTTCATTACAGTGATAGGAGACTGACTATCCAGAAAGGAACATAGAGAGACTGTTTCAATCTGAAAACTCTACAAGAAACAAAACCTTCCTGGGGGTCAGCTCCGGTGCAGCGCTGAAGGCGTCACGGGGCACCAGACAGGGGCAGCTCCTCGGCTGCGGCTGCTGAGGGAGGAGGGATTGAATGGCGGCTTCATTCGCTGTTCTTCAAGTACTTAGGCTTTCCAAACTCATGTGGAAGTGTAATCTCTGGATTTTAGTTCCTGGGAACTTCATGGTAGGAAGGAGCTTATATTTGAGAACGGGTCTTTTTGTTGACATGTTATTGATGGTGGATAATAACTTACATATTAAAATGATGTCATTTGGTCATTCTAGAACCTGATAGGGAATGAGAACAGCCTGGCTGAGCATAATTTGAAATGAGAAATAAGGACAGACCAGCCTCAGAGGGAACTTGGCCGGGTCTCTTTGCTGATTTGTTCTGTTTTCTGGTTTGTCTGCTCATGGCTCGCTTGCGCCATGCCTCCACGTCCAGAGTTTTTGCTGGTTAACTGGCTTTGCGCCTTGATCCTGTGTATCTCGGCCTCCGCCATTGATGGCCGGTGTGCTTGCGCTCTCAGGAGGACACTGTGGGGGCTGCGGCCGCTCTGCAAGAAAAACTAGAACTGCCTATCTCTTCCCCAGAGAGAGGCGAGTGCAGGCGTGCGGGTGTGCGGGATTGACGACACAGGGCAACGGAGGGTGGAAGGCGCGGGAGGAATGGCCGCCGCTGGGGAGGAGGCCTCCGGCACCTTCTCCCAGCGCGGTCATGTCTGCTGAGACGGGGCAGCGCAGGAACGGGGAGCAGAACCGCCCTGCCCACCCTCCCGGCCGGCCCCCAGTCGTGGCCGGCACGTGCTTTCCCAGGAACCGGAGGGCTTCTGCCCACAGGGACGCCAGGGAAGTCCGTGGCGAGCTTTGCCCGAATGCCCGGGCCCGACACAGACGGACCGCAGGGAGAGCCCCGTGCCCGGCCAGGCTGGGCAGCCGCGCGACGCGACGCAACACAGACGAAGCAGCGTGTCAGCAAGCAGTGAACACAAGAAGGAGAGGTCCAACGCCACACCACGCACAGCAATCTGTGTCCAGTGGGAAACTCCCCACCCCAAGGCCAAGGCTTCAAAATCTGCCCCCAGTGTGAATAACTGGGCGAGTGACATTTGTGAGTTTGGATGTTCCCTTCATGGATTTAACTTTCTAGGAAACCGAGTATAATTCCGACTTCACTTCTAGGAATCCCAGGGTAACAGCAGGAACAAACACTTGCTCTGTGCCAGGCACTGTGCTAAGAGCTCCACACACATTATTTCTCTTAATCTCCATAATAATCCTGGAGGGAGGGAATGCTTTCCTTATGCGACAGATGAAGAGAGAGATCAGGCCCTGCTTCACGCCAGCCACGCGCTGCTGCTGAGCAGCGGACTTCCGTGCAGAAGCCCACGCCCAGCCGCAGAGCTCGTGGAGAGAAGGCGGCCTAATAGCACTTGAAGGACATAACATCTCACTGGTGGCTCAATTTCAGAGCCTGCTCCACAACACACACAGGAGTTGCTAAAATGCGGTGTCTAATAGCAAGCCATTGGAAACAATCTGTATGGTTAAGACTATGATAGAATCCATTGATTGTTTTTAATTAAGGTGAACAAAATTACCGCATATGTAATGTTTATGTATGTATATATGGACAGATATGTATGTACAGATGGACAGATAGCCATAGCACATGAATCCTGAGCAGGATTGTCTAGAATTGATTCCCAATTCTAACACTTGCTACCTGGTTGATACTGGAGGTTACATAACATCTGTATGACATACTTATGACAATATAACAAGAATAACTGCAGTATGGAGATGTGATAACCATGTGAATTAGTAATCCATGTAAAGGTCTTAGCTCAGTCCTCATTATTATGCATGTATGACATCATTAAAAGAAAGCATGTATTGAACTATTTGCTATGATTGGAGACTGGAGTGAGACATTGAGCCCTCCTTCAACTTTCCTCCACATTTTGTTCTTTTTAAAAATCCAAGCAGGTGTCGCATTACTGCAGTATCCTGAGGCCTCTGATTACACACACTAGCCAGAGCACTGTGGAAAGGAATGCAGGCCACCAACAGCCCCGGGGTCAGACCGCCCCACGCTGCTGTCATACACGGGAGAACACAGCAGACACAACGCTGGCTTTCACTGAACTGACTAAAAAGCATGCTAACTCGGCACGATAAAAACTGGCTGAAAATAACACACCAAATCTTTCACGTTTACATTACTTCTCCTCCCTAATTAAAGATATAGCTGCCCCCACGGCCAGCTACAACATCTAGTTAATAATGATTGGCATCAACGTAAATTGCCATCTTCGGTCTTACTTGGGAGGGGCGGTGTTGGGGGATGGAACTAAAGGCTCGGTGCTTGCTCGGAAGGTGCTCTGACCCTGAGCTGTGCCTCCAGCCCCTTTCAGCATTGGCCACTTCTAGGGTAGGGTTTTACTCTATGCCTGGCTTAGGATTCTCCTACTTATGCTTCCTCTGTAGCTGGGGTGACAGGCATGGACCACCACGCCCAGTCACCCAATGAGTTAGTGTCTCATGAACTTCTTTCTGCTCGGATGGACCTCCAACCACAATCTCCTGATCTCTGCCCCCCAAATGGCGAAGATTACAGAGTTGTACCCACCAAAACAAAACTATATATATTAAACAGAATTGCAAGTCATTTTTTTTCACAAATAACCTCCCCATGCAAACAAGGGGCCTCCTTCCCACTTTTTCCTGGGCAACCCAAACCTCCACGGACAAGTTCCACAGCCTTCCTCATCTCCTTCTACTCCACTGTGGACACGCCTTACATTTCTTGCTCCTGAGCTTCTCCTCCCAAACATGAGCCTAGAGTGTTTAACAGGGGTATGTTGCATACCTCTGGGAATGACTTGGGTTTTGCATGAGCTCAGTTCTTTAAACTACTACCACAAGATTGCTTCTCTTTCTCATAGTATCCCACTGGCCTCTTTACACATCGCTGTTTCTGCACACCATTCACTGTGTGAGCTGTTTATTCTCAGCATGTACTCACCTAAAACTCTGTGAGACCCAGGCCATTAACCATGATGAAAATCAGGGCTCTTCCATGTGCCGGACTGCCTTTGAAGTTAATGGGCTCTCCATGTGGAAGAGATTCCGAGTGATACAAAACAGAATGAGAGCCAAGCTCGCCATCCTCTACTCACAGTTGAGGACGAAAATACACATGTGCACCTCGTCACTAACTAAGCCTGAGTAAAATCTGTGACTCTTACTAAAAGTAATCCACAGAGCTTCCTTCTTGGAGGGAAAAACATCTTAGTAAATATGAATTCATTCAAGAATGAATGGCCATCTTCTATGTGCCAGGTAGCATGCTGGAAACATGAAGAATCGCAGAGAACTTTCAGATACATGGGATGAGGGAACAGACACAGAAAAGACTGGCTCCCGTGAGTGTAAACTACATCCAAACACCAACGCTGCCAACGGAAGAAAGCTGCAGTCCACATGGACCCCCAGGAAAGGCGTTCTTGGCATTTTTAGTGCTTGGGCTAAAATTGGAAGGGCATCGGGTGAAAACAGGTTTGGACCATCGCTTATAAAACAACAGAGCCTGGTGCAGCAAAAAGCCAAAGGAGAGGCAGCAAACCGCTCTTGGCCAAGTAATTTATGTGAAGCAACT
Source organism: Dipodomys ordii (assembly GCF_000151885.1). NCBI lineage: Eukaryota > Metazoa > Chordata > Mammalia > Rodentia > Heteromyidae > Dipodomys > Dipodomys ordii. The sequence goes on along the minus strand of NW_012267243.1, from coordinate 18,195,557 downwards.
GGGTCTTTATCCTGAGAGGAATGGGAAGCCTTTGAAGTACTTCAAGTAGAGCAGCCAAGAGTGATTTGCATCATGAAAAGACCTCTTCTGGCTCTGGTTTGCTGAAGAGATTAGGAAGAGGAGGAAGGACTCGGGGAGAGCTATAGTTAACTATAGCAGATGTGATACCTTTGACAAGCTGGTGGAAATGGACATATGGCTAAGTGAATGGATCTGAGGAATATTTAGGAAGAAAATTAGTATGACAATGATAAATTAGAGATAAAGGATAAGAGAGAAGAGGGTTGTTAAAGATGGACTCATGGTGCCCAAGTTCGTGAGGCTGCAACTGGAGGCTGGGCCACAAAGTGAAGAGTGTGTTTAGGGAGGAGATGAGTCAGGAGCCCAGTCTGGCTGTATAAAATGGGGTTGTACAAGAAGACCCCTGTCTGTAGAGCAGTCTGCAGCAGATACACAAATCTGTGAGTGGTGGGCTGGGAAGGTGGCTCAGTGGTAGAGCACTTGCCTTGCATGCCTGAGGCCCTGGGTTCGATTCCTCAGCACCACATAAGCAAACAGAAAAAAGCCGGAAGTGGCGCTGTGGCTCAAGTGGTAGAGCGCTAGCCTTGAGCTGAAGAGCTGAGGGACAGCGCCCAGGCCCAGAGTTCAGGCCCCACAACCGGACCCCCCCCCCAAAAAAAACCTGTGAGTTGTGATCATGGGTGTGACTGAGGCTGTGGGACTAGGGAGGGGCGAGAGCTCAGAGCTGTCTTTTGTGAGAAAAACTGCCTTTTCTATCAACGTGGATTGCTAGAAGGTCCTTCATTGTCCGGTGGCTTGGCTCTTGCTGACTGAACTGCTAAGATCATTTCAGTAAGCACAGAAAGGAAAAGAGGGGCTGCTCCAGGATACAGAAGTGCATTTGAAATACGGGTTTAATCTTACCTGGTTTTCCCAGGACAGGACTAAGGCACACCTCTGACATTGTTCAAGGGCAGCAGGGGGTGCAGGAAGGTGTAGACTATTTCAAAGTCTTTTAACGGTCGCCTCATGTAACTACAACTTACCTATTCAAACAAGCCAATTGTGAGCAGTGTGAACCTGAGCTTAACCAATCTGAACAGAGGGGCGGGGCCTGCTGCATTAGAGTTAAAGGGGTCTGGCTGGCTAGGTTTCTGGGCGATGGCACATACGCCTGCAGAAGTAAACTCTCATGTCTGTCACTGTGACCCCAGTGGTTCTTGGAAAGCATTTATAACAATTTGAGGAAAGGCAGCATATACTGGCTGAGTGGAGGGGAGGAGGAAGACAGAGGGTTGGCCAAAGGGAGGTAGAAAAGTAGAATAGTGCACGTTCAGAGCCAATAGAATGGAATGCTTCAACAAGGCAAGACCAAAAGGTCAAGTGACACTAAGAAAGAAAGCAAAATTAAAACATTCCTTATTGGTTTGAGTAATGTGAAAGCTATTGAAGAGATAATACCAAGGTTTTTCATATGACATCAGCCTGGCCAATCCAAAAGGATGCTAGCAGATAGTGCTAGAGCAGGATACCGGAGGCCCCTGTATACGGGAACTTTACCTTTAATTCCTGGACAGAGAGGGTGGTGAAGAGATCCTGACAGAGGACTTTAGGGTCTCTGATGGTTGATGGGCATTTGCACCAGACAGCCAGTTAAAATGGGAATGAAATGATGCACTCTTGAGACACCTGTGTCCTAAGCTTACATGCTGGCTGAATAACCTTACTAAACATTTTCTGTGCTGAGGAGGAGGAGCAGGCAGAGTGGGAATGGGTAGGTGATGTTGAGGTTTTCTCATGAAAGTCTGATGTCACATAATGAATTAATTTCTTCTCACTTATCTCCTGGCTGGCAAATAATCCATTCTCCTAATGTTGCAGAACAATGACAATTGGCCAGTGAAGAAAGCATTCTAAAACACATTTTTTAATTTCTTGGAAACCCCTACCACCACCACCAAACAGGTTAGAGACAGAGATCAATTTGTCATTGTCAAATGATGAGGGTTTTCCAACAAATTCCAAGGTCTGAGATGCCTAAGGCAGTGTACAAATCTTTATCTTGCAATGTTCCCAGAGCAGGATACCAACAGTATTACCAAAAAGATAGTCTATGTACTCAGGTACTAAATAAACGTCACTGGGCACGCTCATTACATAACCCACCCCCCCCAACACTGCTGCCCACTGATCCACTGTGGAGTCCGAGTTCCAAATCTCCCCAAGGGGGACCAGCCACAATTTTGGCATTGGGTGGTAAGACGATCAATAGCCACCAACGCCACTCTGTGTGTTCCTGGGGCTGCTTCTTGTATAAAGCCAAGGCATCCTTTCCTGTGGCTTGGTCACACCCTCCACGCCAGCCCCAGGACCAGCTCCCTTCCCCCCATCAGGGCCCTCACCCTGTGCGATGGGGCCGCTTGTCTCTCCTCCTCGAGCCGCCAGGGAAGAGACGCATTGCATCCCAGAACTAACTCTTCCTAGCATTTCTAAGGTAAGGGGACAAAATAAGCACCTGTGCCTACAAAAAACCTTTCTCCTCCTTCTCTCCTCTCTCAGAACATTCGGCTTTCCATGTGGGATTTTAAAGGAAGACCAAAGATATGCCTGTGAGGTCCTGAGTCACAAACTATGTAAGAGCCAACTAGAGCCATCCTAAGCGTTGAAGCAGAGAGGGCCTGAGTCTTCGGGAAGACTTGAAAGTGATGGGCGGGGGGCCAAGGCAGGCTGTCCCAACACACGCACTGGTTCAAATAGTGTTTAGGACTAAGTTGGAGTTCCTGCACTGCTCTGTCCTTTTCTCTCCACGACATAATTTTCACTATTGTATTAGAAAGCCAAGGTGGGCCAGGCACTGGGAGCTCACGCCTCTGCATCCAATCCAAGCAGCGCAAGAAGCAGAGATCTGAGGATCCCAGCTCAAAACCAGCCTGGGGGAAAATCGGAGAGACTCACCTCCAATCACCTACCCAAACCAGAACCAGAGCTGTGGTAGAGCACCAGCCTTAAGGAGCTAGGCCGCCGTGCCTATGCCTGTGATCCTAGATATTCAGGAGACTGAGATCTGAGCCAGAAAAGACAGGAAAGTCCATGAGACTTTATCTCCAATTAACTACTTTTTGAAAAGCCAGAAATTGAGCGTGGCTCAAAGTGACAGAGGACTAGCCTTGAGCACAAAAATTCATGGACAGTGCCCAGGGCCTGAGTTCAAGCCACATGAGCAATACACACACGCATGCACACACACACACACACATGCACACACACACACACACACACACACACACACACACACACACAGTTGAATGACTCACAACACCTGATCAAAGCAGTCCAGCCTGAGAGAAGGGATATTTAATAGCACCAAAACTTTATTTGCATAGTAAGTGCTAATTGTTCAGAGCCAAAGAAAAATTCACTTGCTCTAGACATTGGCCGCAGATAGAAGAGCCACCTATCCATGCATGAAACCCATGATTACTGAAAGCTGAATACACTAGCTGAATGCCTGGCATGTGTTTGTAAGCAGCAGCACTGCATCTTACGTTTGGGTAGGTTAGGGAGTTGTTGGCTATCAGAAACCAAGAAGAGCCAAATGATTATCTATCTGGCGACAGGTAGTATGAAGAAATAAAGCGATATAAATGAGGTGACAAGCCACACCCTGTGTGGGGATAGGAGGGTGCTTTCTCTTTTAGCCAGAAAGGTCTTCAAACAACAATCGTGTTTCAGCAGAGACTTGAAGAAATTTAAAGAGCATCTCTGAAACTGGGTAGCATTGGGGCGGGGAGAGGGAGAGGGGCATGGAATAAATTCCAGCAGGAACAGCAAATATTAAAATCCAGCAAGGAAGCCCAGTGCCTGAATCATAGCATGTAACAAAGGATCACATGGGCCTTAGCAGTCCTTAGAAGGGATTTGATTATCAATAAGATTGATGTGCTGGTCAGCTAATGTTGACTAATAGGAATACCTGGGGCAGGGGGCAGGGGGAAGAACGTATTTTTCTCTCACAGTTCTAGGTGTGTCCACGGTCCACATTCTCTACAGGCTTGTGATGAGCAGCGCCTGCGGCCAGGAGCACACGGCAGAAGAGGCTGTTTGCCTCTGGGCAGCCAGGACGTGGGTCAAGGTATCAGGACCGGCTAGGGCCTCGCAGCCACGCCCCCAACGACCTACTTCCTCTGGCTAGACTCCACCTTCCGCAGTTCAACTACCGATTCCACCCATGGAACGCTCCAGTAAGAAGCTCAGAGTCTTGGTGATACCGTCTCTGAAAATGCCCTCCTGCGCACATCCAGAGGTGGGCTACGGTCATAGCCTAGGCATCTCCCAAGCCGCTCAAGGGTGCCAACAAGATTAGCTGCCACCGTGGAAATCATCAAATGGCAAAAATAGGGCGATGATATGATCAGACTGGTTTTACTGCTTTTTGGTTTGGATTTTTTTTGGTGGCTTACACCTGTAATCCTAGCTATTCAGGAGGCTGAGATCTGAGGATCAAGGCCCAAAGCCAGCCCAGACAGAAGAGTCCCCATGAGACTCTTATCTCCAATAAACCACTCAAAAGCGAAGAAGTGGTGCTGTGGCTCAAATGGTAGAGTGCTTGCCGTTAGCACAGCACTCAGACCCTGACTTCAAGCCCCATGACCAACAGAAAAAAATTAAAATTAAAAATACACATGTATATAGATGTATATGGATATATACACACAGTATGCACCGGCTTCAGGAGGCCCAAGGGTTCCAAGATCGCATGAGATTTCTGTCTACATAACACTGTTCCGTGGAGTGATCGGGTCTCTGTCTGAGCCCTCAAGACTTGGCTCCACCTCGATGAGTGGAACCCATAACCTCTCATCAGCCCTCTCTCCCACACTGCTGGAGAAAAAAATGTGAAGAACAGAGCCTTAGTCCCCATTGTCCCAGGAGCTATTCCACCAGCCGGAGATCAAACGGCTCAGACGCATGAAGGAGAGACTGGGCATCCTATCTCATTTACATCCTTGCCAAAGCGCTGTGTGGAGAAGATGCATAGTCTTACAAATAGCACGAACAGCACAAATGCCGAGTCTCAGAGACTCAGGTGTTGGAAAGCCTTTAGTGGAGCCGTTAGTGGGAATAGGTGAAAGCCATCACCGAACACTCAAGCGTCCACATTACAGAGAGGGACAGTGCAGGCCGCGGCCTAGCCCCCTCCGTCTCTCTTCACAACTCTGCGCTCACTCCACTGGCCAGCCTTCCATTTCTACAGAGCACAGGCCCCTTCCAGCCGGGACCTCGTCTTCTGGCCAGGACTGTGCGTTCTGACCTTCATGTGGGGGCTGGGCACTGTCTTTCTGGGCTCATCTTCTGCTCTTTTCCAAGAGGTCTTCTAGAGACACTCTCTCCAGCACGCCCACCATCTCACTTTTGCTCACCTCGAATGTGACCAAAGCTTTTCTTGCTTGCATGTCTTTTTGTCATTCATTTCCAGTCTGGGCAGCACGGCGTATGTGTCAGGCAAACAAGACGTTATCTTCCACTGTTGACACTCTGCCGTGACACACACACACACACACACACACACACACACACGCGCGCGCGCACACACACACACACACACGCTAACAATCAGCAAATCGTGGCTTAACCCTTCCAGGAACCTGTATGCTTGCTTCCTTGCTTCACATTAATTCAGAATAAAGGACACCTAGAAGATACGTGTTCTGATATGACCCTAGCAGAGAATTAGACTAGGATTCACACCACGAAGGGCAACGCTACACCTCTGTACAAGGTTCTGTTCCAACTTGGGGTGTTGTGTCCATACTCATTTTTTATAAAGGAGAAGGACACATGGGAGAAAACAGCAGGGAGCAGAAGGCGTCCCCTTGCAGAACTGGTGCCTGGTCCAGAGGAGTCAGAAAAACAAGAGAAAATGAAAACTAGCCCCGGCTACTCTCATGGCTTATTTTCCCATTGTTTTCACTTCATTCAAAACCCCAGCAGGACGCCCCTTTCCCTAAGGAAGCCCTTCCACCTTTAATGATCAGACTGGACCTTTAATAAGCTTCCACGGTCAGTTCATTCATTAGTCATTCATTTGGTTCCATGAGATGTCTAGGAGCTATTCGTTGACTTAAAATTTTTCAGGCAAAACAAAGAATTCAAAGGACTTCATGAAGAATGACACTAGACGCGCTGGGCACGCTCCTCCTCCACGGTTCCTGCGCGATGTGGCAGACCCACCTGCGCCTCGTCAGATCCGTGGGGAAGCATCGTGGCCAGGGCCTCGTTCTCTCTGTCCAGGATGCACATGACAGGCACCACAACTGCTTTTCTCATTGAATAAAAACCGTTTTTCATATTCAGAAACTGGTGCCATTTTTTTAAAAAACAATCACACCTTCTAGAAAATGGAAAAGACCTGAATCACTGTGTTTTAAATGCCAAAAAGCACAGTGTAACAAAAAGCAAATGATTTCACGGCTGGTTCTCAGCTCTGCTGTGGAGCTGGGAAAGGCTTGGGGCCTCTCATCCCGTTTCTAGAACACAAACAGCCTAAGAGGCTGGCTACAGAGCAAGGTTTCATGGGCTCAAACCCCAGGCCAGATATATTATGGGTTGTCACCTTGGATATGTATATGAACCTCTCTGTGTCTCCATTCAACTCATCTAATGGCTGCTCAAACCATAAAGTTATTGTGAGGATTAAGTAAATAATAAATGTCAGTGTACTTGGAATAAGGATTTATAGAAGAAATGAAGACTGTAGCTGAGTAACAATCACACTGAAGAAGCACTTCCCCCTTCAGGATGGCCAAAAAAAGTGTTCAAGAGCAATAAGAGCTTCAATGTATTGTAGACTTTCCCTTCTGAATATTAGTATCACGGTCATTATTTCATACATTGCTTTCTTGGCTGGGCATCTAATTCCAGATTTTACACAATTCTTCACCAGTGTTATTCTTTCAGTGGTTCTTAGGCATCCATCGTGAGCAGATCTCACATCAGATGCAGAGAGCACAGGTGGGAAATGGCAGGTATGGACTGATCAGGAGAACGGAGATTGCTGGGAGGGTCAGGGGCAGGACATGCTGCCTACACAGAGGACGGTGAGGCGCGGCTGCCGGTAAACCTGGCAAGGATACCACTCCAGGTACAGCGTGAATACACAGAAAGTACTGGCAAGGCAAGAGCCAGGAGCGGCTGGCCGACCGCCACGGCTAGAGCTCGAATCCAGGAGGTGGGGGACGAGGGACAGGGGTCAGGCAGGGAATTAGCCATAAATGTCAGAACCCCAAGTGTGTCCTAAAGGTAAAGATCGAATGGTTAGAAGCTGAGAAGTAACAGGTTCTTCATAAAAGGTATATGTCATTAGAGACACAAATTAAAACTCAGAAGATGGGGGGAGGGTGATGCAGTTCAAAAAGAAATGCACTCCTTACCTGACGTATATAACGGTCACCCTCTGCCCATGACCACTGCCATGAAAGTTAAACTAAAAAAAGAATCCCAAACAATCACAGTAAAAACACCAAACGTCCCCCCTTGTTGGTAACGTAAGCCAAAAGTTGTAGGGAAGAAGTGTAGGAACCTCTGCTTAAAGTCAGCCTTTTAATTATTTGTGCATTTTAATCACCCATATTCCTTCTGACCTAATCATGGCTAATTGAAAATCGACTGTAACTCAAGATACTCCATGAGGGAACTTAAGGAAAAGCAAGTAATAGATGAAGTCCTGATTCCTTGAAAACTGAAGCACACACAAAGCACTGGCATTTTGATTTCGATGGGAAATGGAGAGGCCCTGGTAAGTATCAGTCATCCAGCGCAGCTATTTCGTTAATCCCCTAAACTAGTTGCAGATGTTGGCTGGAACCTTCTAGGCCTTGCATCTGTGATTTTTAAATTGTCTCATATTTCTAAAACCTGACTCCACATGCACCGGAAGTCGGTGACATGAATGATGAGCTCCAGGAAGAGGCGAGCACGGCCAGGGGGTTGGGCTAGGAGATAATACTCAAGAGTGATCGGGCGGTGCACAGGACGGGGCGGGGGGGGCAGACCCCAGGGCTCCTTCCTCTGGGTCAGGGACCCTGCACACAAACATCAGAAAGCGAAACCCTGCAATTGGATGCAGCAAACAAGAGGAAGTCCCTTAGACATAGCTCAATTCCCAGAAACAAATCCCACTTCTCCCTTTCCTCTTCTGCACAGCAGGTCAACAGGAAGACCAGAGGAAGACAGGCCAGAGGAAGACAGACCAGAGGAAGACAGGCCAGAGGAAGACAGTCCAGAGAAGACAGACCAGAGAAGACAGACCAGAGAAGACAGACCAGAGAAGACAGGCCAGAGAAGACAGGCCAGAGAAGACAGACCAGAGAGGACAGACCAGAGAGGACAGACCAGAGAAGACAGACCAGAGAGGACAGGCCAGAGAAGACAGACCAGAGAAGACAGACCAGAGAAGACAGACCAGAGAGGACAGGCCAGAGAAGACAGACCAGAGAAGACAGACCAGAGAGGACAGACCAGAGAGGACAGGCCAGAGAAGACAGGCCACCAGAGGAAGACAGACCAGAGAAGACAGGCCAGAGGAAGACAGACCAGAGAAGACAGGCCAGAGAAGACAGACCAGAGAAAGACAGACCAGAGGAAGACAGACCAGAGAAGACAGACCAGAGAAGACAGACCAGAGAAGACAGACCAGAGGAAGACAGACCAGCCAGAGGAGACAGACCAGAGAAGAAGACAGTCCAGAGAGGAAGACAGACCAGAGGAAGACAGACCAGAGGAAGACAGACCAGAGAAGACAGACCAGAGAAGACAGACCAGAGGAAGTCAGACCAGAGAAGACAGGCCAGAGAAGACAGACCAGAGAAGACCAGGAAATGGAAAGGCTTTGGAAGAGCCAAACGCTGGGGAAACAAATGTCAGCTAGACTTTCCTTCCTTTAATTAAGAAAATCATTTCGGCATTGCAGGCTGTTAGGGGAAAGCCCAATAGAATGACTTGCTCTTAAGCTTGTGTTCTAGTTATGATGATGCTTTTTCATCAAATGTCTGTCACAGACTCAAAGTAAAACTTATAAAGTAGCTAGAGAGAGAACCCACTTAGAGAATCCATATTATGTTACAAAAGATAACCACAGGCACTAAAAGTACTGAGATGGTGGTGGAGACTGTATTTGGGATTAGTACGTCTATGTCTCAAGCGCACTGTTCTGTGTGCTATTTCCAAACAGCACTCCAGCCACCCAGGCCAGGCTGGAGGCCCCTCGGGGGCCGTCCATCACAGGCGGTGTGTAAATAACCTCACCAGGACCCAGGACAGAACCTTCAGCCAGTTATCTGCTCAGGAGGGAGCACTGGGGGAAGCCTCGGGAACTGACTGCGATTGTGAAGGCACGGCAGCCATTTCCTGGACGGGGACCTCACCCTGCAGGCAGCCGCCTGCGTCCCTGGGCGCGCAGGCTGGGTTGCTGACTAAAGGGAAATCCACAGGAACCTTGGGGATAAGAAATCCACTCCGTGGGTAAACTGAAGTTCTACCTGTGTGTGCTCTGTGTGTCATTTACTTTCTGCGCTTCTATAATGAGGAAGTACATAGTGGTAGACAAATAAGCACTGCTGTTCTTTCCAGAACTTGTCAGATAAATCTGACAACAACATGACCTTTGACATTGCTCAGGCTCCTCCAAATAAGTTATAATCATGCTGTCCCACACAAACTACTCTCCAGGATTAAAAAAAAAAAGACTCAAAGAATGATTAGAGGAGGCCCCTTGGAGGAACTTGCTCATTGCAAACACCAGAAGTAAGAATGGAAGGGATCCATGAAGGGCTGGGGTTTACAGCAAAGGGAATTGTAAACTGACCTGTCCACCTACGGGCTGGAGAGCTGCAGCTCCTAATTAAGACATAAAGCACTTCTTTGGGGAAACCAAGATTGCTCTCAATGGGATTCACCTCTTAGAAAACAAAATGTTAAGTTTTGTAACAATTTCAACGAATGCAGTACTGAAGCAATCTCCCATCGAGCAGCAGGCCCCCCAGGATGTGCAGCCCAGGGTGCTGTCCCCAGGCCCCTGACTGGCTGGCGTAGTTCACATACGCTTTCTTTTCCAGGAATGTACTCTTCAGGACTCATGTCTCTCGCAGGTGAGGCTCGCAGGTACACCTGCAGACTCGGAACAGGCTTCTACCAGGTCACTGCAGGGACTGCGAGAAGATGTGCGCCCCAGGGACAGAAGCGGCAGTTTGCCTTGGTTGGGTGAAGCGGGGTGCACTTGGGATGGGTGGGTTTGATTTCTATATGGACAGGGATGAACAAAGATAACAAAGGAGCTCTACTGGAGAAGACGTTCGAGAATGTCTCCACTTCTGTTGACATTTCCTTTCACTGTGATAACCAGTTACTGGAGTCCTGCCAAAAGGACCTGCCAGAATAGAACATGGGTATCATCACTGAGGACAATGCTCATGGCACCTGTTTAATTTACCTGTTCACTAACCCCTTAAACTGCTTGAGCGGGAAGGAACTGACTTGATTGTCTCGGCCTGTGAACCAGTGGTGAGACTACAAGCTGGTCGGCAGCTGAAAACTCCCCCCTCCTCTCTTCCTCTCGGAGACGCCGCTGCTGCCTCCCAGACCAGACCAGACCGGCTCTCAGCAAAGGAACCCAGCAAATGCGCAGGATCAAGAATAAAGAGCACCGGGTTCTTTCCTCCTCAGTGTCTGGACAGTTCTCTTTTACAAACATAATCATCCTATTCCACACTCATAATTTTATTACCTGAAAGGAATGCTTAGGAAAGTCAATGGAAAAGAAACCGTCACTCTCAACAGCCAGAGCCTTGATCCAGAAAAGCAGGGAGGCCGCTGCTGAATATATGAGCAACCTAACAAATGAAACAGCGTGTTCACTGTGTAAGAGCACAACTGCTTCAATTAGAACACATTTCTGGTAGAGACCCTCAGACCACAAAGGGGTTTCTTTATCATACTGTGTAAGTTTTCAACAAAATGCCAACATCAGAACTAATGATTTCTAAAGCGTTTTCACTGACGTAAAAACTAGCTAAGAAAATTCACTACTACTGTATTGTTTCAAAAGGAATAACAGTGAAAGTAAAAACAGAAGACACACAGAAGGAAGTAGAAACTGAAATTGCAAGAACGGTGAGGGAATTCAGTAAATTCCACTGCTACCAAATAGCAACAGTTAAAAAAAAACAGTGGTTTTGGTTAAAAAAAAGATACAAACAGTTTCCATACAACAATAATTTGAAAACAACAAACACATTCTATTTACAATTTAAAAAAGAAGCATATCCCCTAGTTACTTTATATGTCAAGGGGAAATATGAGTTCACCAATATAAAGCAGAGGAAATAAAAGGAGCAAAATGAACAACTGAGAGGCTGGAAGAGGATATAAAAAAATGACAGTTCATCTAAGATTCATATAAGCTTCATAAACATCTAATCAAAATTTCAAACTCTTAGCAAGACTTTAATCTCCAATTAATAGAATGAGTTATTTATAAAAGTAAAAGGCATTTTTAGAGAGTCGGCGGTAGTAATTAAGAAACATCTCACTAGACAAAATCCAACAGATGGAGAAACAGGGCCAACCACCTCAGCACAGATTCCAGGTCAGGAGCTCAGCCTTGCCCGGACCGAGGCCAGGATCCTGCCCTTTGCCATTGTATGACCTTGAGTGAACTGTTTAAAATTCAGATACATTACTAAACAAAAAAGCACAGGAGAAATAATTCCATCTACTCTGTAACACTGTGGGATGGCAGGAGCGGATGCAGCAGAACACTCAGCACAGCAGCTAGCCACAGAGGAATCTTTGAAGAAGTGTAAGCAGGCGGGGCAAGGTAGCATGGCCTCAGAAAACCAGCACCCATGAAGCCGAGATAGGAGAACCTGGTCTGAGACAGCCTGGGCTACAAGGGAGGCCCCAAAACAGAAACAAGGAAACAGCCAATATGCTAATAAGCAGCCAGCAGTAACTGAGCTGTGCCAGGGGGGTGGCATAATCACCTGCCTTCATGCTTAGGGAGAGAGGAGAATGGAGATGGTGCGGAATCACTTGCTCATGGCTGGGGAGTGACAGCGACGCCGCGGAAGCCCCGCAGCCACCTGCTGCTTCCTAACCGCGCGCCTTGCTTTGTGCCAGACGCTGTAGTCAGTCCTAAGTGACTGCAGAGACGTGTCAAGAACGGCTTCATCAAAACACTAGAAACCCAAGTGAATATTTAGCCTCTTTTGTGGCAGTCATTATCTTTCTAAGTGTAAATGTGGTAGAAAAATGAGAGGACTTGGAAGGTGGCTCAGTGGTAGATTGCTTGTCTAACATGCATGAAGCCCTGGGTTCCAAGCCATAGTAGCAGAAAAGTCTGGAAGTGGTGCTGTGGCCCAAGTGGTAGAGTACTAGCCTTGAGCAAAAGCAGCTCAGAGACAGCGCCCAGGCCCTGAGTTCAAGCTCCAGGACGAGCCAAAAAAAAAAAAAAAGGAAAAATAAAGAAAAGAGAGAGAAAAAGAGCAACACTGAAGTTACTCTCAAAGAAAAAGGCCAGGAAAGGCAGCTCAGACATGTAATCCCAGCTACTACTCAAGAGGACCGTGGTTCAGGGCAAGTCCAGGCAAGACCGCTGATGAGAACCCTAACCTATAAGCCACACAAAGTGATATATTCCTTTAACCCCAGCTTTGTGGGAGGCTACAGGTAGGAGGATTAAGGCTTAAAGCCAACCTGAGGCCCCAAAAGAGAGAAAAAAAGGAAGAGTAGAATAGTGGTCACCAGATCCCGGGAGATGGTGGGAGGGTAAGGCTTCATTGCAGGGCTGCTGCCCACAGCCACGGTACGGAATCAGCCCAGATGTCCCTCAGTGGATGGATGGATCAAGACTGTTTTGGTGTATATACACAATTGAATTTTGCTCATCCATTAGAAAGAATGGCGTTGCAACATTTGCAAGGAGAAATGGAGGGGCCTGGAAAAAATTACGTTAAGTGAACTAAGTCAGGATATATGTTTTCTCTCATACTAGACTCAATCTGTAAATGTACCGCTCAAAAAAAAAAAAAAGAAGTGCAATTGGATAGGAGGAGTGACTTTTAAATTTCTGTAGCGCAGTAGGATGGCTACGGCTGGCAACAACTGAATATTTCAAAATACAGAGTATTCTGAATGTTCCCAACACCAAGCAATGGTGTATCTCTGATATGCTACCTACTCTGATACCATTATTATACACTGTTGTACATGCTTTGAACTACTCTCACATTGTACCCCACAGGTATATTATTACTGTGTGACAATTAAATGTACATATTAATACATATTAAGTATTTTTAAAAGAAAATAAAGTCACCAGGGTGGCGGCTCATGCCTGAGTCCTGCACTCAAGAGGCTAAGGCTGATCATGAGGCTCAGGCTACATACTGGGCTCTAGCTCGCCATGTCGACAGACCCGGCCTCAGGGGAAAGAAAACAAGATGAACGCAGTAAATACCACGGCAAACATTTCACAGCTCTGCTTCAAGGACCTCATGCAAACATTAAACTTAATACAAAGAATGGGAAAATCCTTGTTAATGAATAGGAAATACATCAGTTATGTTCTGCTAAGAAACCTGCTGAGTTTGTTTAGCAGGGGAAGGAGGGCGAAGGAGAGTAACAGAGAGAGTGCGTTTGATCAAGGGACAGTATCAGATTCATGGACAGGAAGACCCCACCGCAGCCCCCATAAACCTGTGTGTGTTTGAGAGCTTTGCCGTCTCTGTGTGCTTGCAGGGAAGATCCTGAGAGACAGCATTCCATGGGTAACATGGGCTCAGCTTCACATATCTTTACAGGGACCTACCTAAGGCACAGCGATCCTTGCTTCTGGTGGCCTAACATGTGTAGTAAACATGCCCATTTTTGTTTCTCTCAAAATCGTAAGATGTGTCTTTGTGAGTGTGCATACGCATCTGTGCACAGTACACACTCCACGGCACGGACGGTGGCCCTCGGTGGCCGGAGTGGCCTGGGTGCAGGTAAGCTTGCGCACCCTACCCGCTCTCTTTCTTAGTAATAAAAATGTATTTCTTATGCAACTTACATGACCATTATAGATTTAAAATTACACAGCACGCTTACAGTTTGTGCCAAATAAGCCGTGCATTGCGTCTAAGCAGAGAGCTGGAGCAAGAAGAGAAGCTAAGGCGTCGCGTCTGCTCTCAGACGCGCACGTGGCTCTCCCGGCTGTGTCAGGGTCTCTGGGTCAGAGGCCTGAGAGGCTGTGCTCGCTGGTGAGGGAGGGTCAGGAGAGGCAAGGAGAGCAATCCAACCGCAGCGCGGGGACATTCAGGAATGGACCACTGATGGCGACTCCCGGGGATGGGCTCGGGAATGTCAGAGGCGGTCTCGGGTGGGGAGGGGGGCCTTGGGTTGGGCCTAGGACGGATGCTGGGGTTCCGTGGCGGAGCGGTTCTTGGGGAGCCCCCTCCCAGCACGCAGCTCGCTGGGGAGCCGCGGAGTTGAAGGTAGCCTGGCGCTGCAGGGGACATTCTGGTCTGGCAGGATGGGGTTCATAAAAACGGCTTCTCTAGCAGGGGACACTTAAAACTGTCCAAACCCCAGGCAGCTTTCTACACACATGGCCACTCGTGCTCCATGGATGAGAGAAGAGTTACAGCCGGACGGCGCCTTCGCGTCTGCGCCAGGATCACACACGCTGCTCTGCCTCGCCACGCCTCCAGTGCTTACAAACGAACACAGTAAGGACACCTACCTCAGGCTTGTTGCTGGGAAGAGGTAACGAGTTAGCGAACCTACAGGACCTGAAATTGCCTCTCATTTACTAACTAGTATTATCTTATTTAATACTTACCCAGAAAACCCTAAGAAGCAGTGACTATTTTCATTTCATTATAGCCTCGACGCCTGGGGACGTGCAGGTCAAACACTCTGTCCTGATCATCTCTGAAGAGTCGCTAAGCCAGGTTTCTTCTCAACTGGCTGCTGACAGAATTATTTCTTTTTAAAACAGTGGACTGTATAGGTAGGTGGGGACTGACAGGAGTGGGAGGGCTGGCGGGAAGGATGGGGTTCCACGCTGTAGAAATAGATTATTTATAACTATGAAAATGGACAAGGGAAACTGTTCAGGATGCTACTTTTTAGTGGGAAGGGGTCAGGGAGTGAGACAGAGAGGAAATACCCACCTTATATTCCTTTAAAAGAGGTATATAACACGCATGTCCCACCAGACTGGGCCGAGGCCAGCTCTCCTGACTCAGTCCCTGGCTACAGCGACTGTCTCTAGAGTGAGCACATGATCCAAGCCAGTCCAATCAGAAGTTGACAGCAGAAAGAATCCTAAATGGTGTACGCATTGGTACAGAAATCTGGTGAACATGAGGATTAAAAGAAAAAAGCCTCACCAGGTGTGGTGGCTCACAAGTCTAACCCGAGCTACTCAGCAGGCAGGGATAGGAGGACCCCAGTTAGAGGCCAGTCCAGGCAACAAAACACGATCTGGGATTTGGCTCAAGCATTAGGGCATCTGCCTAGCAAGTACAAGGCTCGAATTCAATCCCCAGTGAAAGGTGAACTGAGTAAAGGAAAGAAGCTGAAAAGAAGGAAAGGCTAAAAGAAACCTTCTACTTTAGGCTAGGAAGTTATTTAACAATTGTGACTCAACCGATGAAACTCCTCTCTTAACACTGGACTCAAGCCGTGCACTTACAGACGACTTGTACACAATGCTCAGGGTAGTGGGATGGCAACAAACTTTTGAGACCTATAGGAGGTTCTGATAAACAGAGACAGAGGCAGGGAGAGAGGCAGAGACAGGGACAGGGAGAGAGGCCAGTTTTCTGAAGTGAGACTTTAGAAAAGGAGATTTGTAGTTCTGGGGAAAGCTGCACAGGCAGCCTGCAGTTAGAGTGACGACAGCCACGGCACAGCAAAGGACACAGGCGATAAGCCCAGGACTAAGAGGACCCCGCGCAGACCCCTGCTCTGCACCCTGCCCCAGGAAGAGGTCCTCCCGGCCACACAGTTACAGTGGAGAGCCAGTGAGCGTGCCGGTGTCCCTTCCCGTCCTAGACGGCTGGGGCTGAAGGGAGGAGCTGCTCACCATGCAAATGCCACATCGACCCTCTTTCTATCGAAGACTAGGACATTTCAACCCGTGTCTCTTTGGCTACCTTCATCTCCGGAAGACAGCTGATGCCCACGACCGCCTGTAGCCATCGTTTGTCTGCTCCTCCGGGATCTGCACTCAGCACTGACCTTTGTCTACCTCTTACACCTTGAGAGACCCCATCCCACCCACCAACCAAACCCACCTCACCCCTGCACTCTCTCCCTTTAGTACACAGCTTCTGACTTCTGCAATGCTCCCAATGCCCGCGTTATTGATTGCCTTTTAACTTTTAGTCAACATCTTCCTTTTTTAAAAAAAAATCTTTTCTTCTTGAGCACATGCTCAAAATACTCCTTCCTGTTTCCTTGCAGTGACTGGGCTCTGGCGGATGGAATGTGAACGAAGCGGGGCGTGTCCTCCACGGCCCGTCCTTCAAACTCCCTCCCGAGCTTCCGTCTCTTCCCCATCTGCTGCGAGAGGAGAGGATCTGAGATCCAGTGGTGGGTTATGGTTTGGGTCAGAGCTGTCCCCAAAGACGCTGTGCTAAATGTTTGGCTGTCGGCTGGTGGAGGCTGTGGAGGCGACGGGCCGTGAAGGCGCTGACCTCATCCGTGATTCGCCCACTGACGACGTTCCTGGGAGGTGGTGGGAAGGAGGTCGGTCGGTGAGCAGTCGTGGAGTCTTTGCAGGGGCGATCTCCGGCTGGCCTCCTCCTCACTCTGCTTCCTGGCCACCATGAGCAGCTCTGCTCCACGACGCCATCTTCACCACCATCTAAAAGCAGTGAAGGCAGTGAAGCTACCAACACTGGACTGAAACCGCAGAAGCCATTAGAATAAATCCTTCCTCAGCTTGAGGAGTTTCTCCGTGGTAATCCGTCACAGTAATCAAAGCTGGTGGCCAGAGGCTTGTGCCTTGAGACGTCCTGGAGTGTTCTGCCAGGGTGAGTTAAATTTTTATTATGCAAAGCTACTGGAATCCTGGGGTTGTGACTTGGTTGGCCTGCGTTAATTTATCCATCAACCAAAACCATCTTATGTTACATGGCTGTTTACTACAATTTCGGTCTTCAAAATTTCAACTTTGTTGCCTTTCTAGAAAAACCTAAATTCAGGACAGTGTCTTTGTTCTCAGCTTTATACCACCTTCTTCTAGATGAGGCGGCCAAGGCCAGAAGGACCATTGCTATCCCGTGGTCTCCAACCTTGCACAAGACCTCCGCCAGCCCAGACACACAACAGCCCCAGAAAACATCTGCTGCTATTGAAAATCTCCTACTCAGATGTCATTCTGCTCCTCTCCACGTTGACTTACCTCTCTTATCTCTTCTCGCTTTCTTTAACCACTCCTCATCCTATCCCTTTCCATCAGACTTTAAGTTTTAAATTTTCATCCATGTTCTTACCCTTTGGAAGAAATCTCATAGACTTGGAAACCACTATATATATTGAAAATTGTAAAATCATATCTCCAGTCTATATGAGTCCTGAACTTCACATCCTACTGACGCCTTCAACAGGCACAGACAGATCAGCATTTCCTTCTCCCTCTCCCTCTATTCTCTCCTTCTCATATGACCTTTGTCAGTAGATCTCTTAGCAATAAACCTAGGAAAACAGCTCAGTCCCCAATGACTCAAAAACCTTCCAACTTCATAAAACTATTTTGAAGCTTTCCCTTTTCCTACAGACCTCCTGCTTCCAATATTTGTATTTTTCTCACCTGAACTACTTCAGAAACATAAACTTCCATATCCATATGGCTGATATACTAATCCAACATAAAAATCAGTTAGTATCCCTTCTCTATTGAAAAATCCACTAGCTCTCTAATACCGTTGAAGAAATCATTCTTTCTCTTTTAAGCTCCACTTCTCATTGAATATTTTTACTCTGCTTTTCCATAATGACTCACCCGCAACAAAGCTCCTCTTCCAGATTTGGATCCAAATTGGCCCTGTTCATTCCTCAGAATGTGGATCTCAGTTAGACTTTTTCATCATACCCCTATCTCCAGGAAGAGCACCTTGCCTACATCAGAAGTCTGGATGGCGCTGCACATAACCCCATTCCTCTCCTCGATGTGTAGTTCATTAGAGATCTTTTGGATGCCTCCTTCTAAAACCCGTAAAACATGCAAGCCCAGACCGTCATACTTGCTCATCCACAGTGTCTCCAGACGAGTCTTTTCTCCATTTGCTGTCCTGTTCAAAACCTTTCCATACTTTACAAGCAGAATGATCCTGGCAAATGCTTCAGGTGAATATGCCTTCAACCACCCTCCACTGCTTTCAGCAGCACAAAACAGCTTTACTGGTGTATCAAAGAGGAAGGCAGAAATAAACGAGACATTCCAGATAATAAAATATGAAAGCTCACGATATTGAAGCGGGAGCATAATGTGAGCTGACTATTAAAGACAGCCTCTTACAGAAGCGATGTTTCAATGCGGCCTAGAGAAGGGTCGGAGCTAGCACTTGATAAATGAAGTAGACTGCAGGCTGCTGACCTACCCCAGGGCAGAGCTCATGTCTGATTCATCATACTGCACGGAACACCCATCGCAGGGGGATTTTTTTTTTGGCTCATTAAGATTTGTGAAGACATGTTTGATTAGTAGAAGGGATGAATGCAACTTAAATTTAGATTTTTGAGTAGCCTAAGTTAAGGTGAAGTATGTACTCGTGACTTTGTGTGCCTTTGTTGACATCAGCTGGTGGGAACGATCAGATTTCCAAGGCAGGAAAGCATGAATGGGACGCGCACTTCAAACTTCATCTGTGCCAGGTGAGGGGCGGGTGAGGGGATGAGGACAGGCCCAGGGGGCGCTGTGAGGAGGGCACCCATCAGGACACATTATGCTCACACACTGACGCCCTGAACGGAAACCCCCGTGTACAACTAGCTGAGGATAAAGAACGATGAATTTAAAAGAAAAACCACATTCCTTGGGTCCTTGTGGAGAATTTCAGGATGATGTTTCACAGCAGTATTGAGCAGCAGGGAGCCCGAGAGTTTGCGGTGGCTGGACCCCGGGACCATGGGCCAGCAGCTGCAAGGAGGGCTTCAGCGACCCCGGCTTTTGATAGGCTAAAGTGTTTGCATACAAAGCCAGATCCACATCCCCTACTCAGATTCATACATGAAACAATTAAAACAATTCCACATTTTATGGCACATTTCTGCGAAGCAGAAAAGCTATAAACGAACCTCCTAAAATATGAATGATGTAAAATGACTGCATTTGATTCCAGGAGAGAAGGTGCTCAGATTAAGAATCATCTAGTACAAATGGAAAGTTTAACCTTTTCAATATAGTAGAAAAACCTTATCTGAGAGGATTTTTATCTTTCATTTCTATCACTGCAGAAAGCAGGACATGATTGCTTTTAGGGTGCTCGCTCTGACTCCTCAGCAGCGATGTGCGACACAGTGAATCGTTGCATTTTCCAAATGATCCTCACCCTCAAGCATGTGTGACCCCAAGAACTTTCTTTTAAGCCTATTATCCTGGGTTATAAAATATTCATAGCGTGTGGAATTTTATACACTCAGCAAATGTAAGAGACACAGAAATACTATTATTATTTTCAAGCAACTGTAAATTATAGAACTGAGAGCTACCCCAGATCGCCCTCCAGAGGTAGCAAAGTACACGCTGTTGTCATTGCACTATTCATTTTCTTTTTCTTTCTTTGTCGGCCGTGGGGCCTGAACTCTGGGCCTGGCCGCTGTCCCTCAGCTCTTCAGCTCAAGCCGAGCACGCTACCACTGGAGCCACAGCACCACTTCCAGTTTTCTGGTGCTTCATTGGAAATAAGAGTCTCATGGACTTCACTGCCGGGGCTGGCTTTGAACTATGATCCTCAGATCTCAGCCTTCTGAGTAGCTAGGATGACAAGTGTGAGCCACTGGCGCCCCACTGCTCATTTTCTTCTACATGTGTACTTCAGTGGTGCAGGGATTCTCCCATCTGTAAGGATAGGTAGATCCTCTACACCACAGCCAGCCATCGCAAACGGAAGAATTTCCTAGAACTTCTGCTTTTGTTAATATTTCACTATTCTCATGTTACTATTTCTAATTTGTTCATCTTAATAATTCCCCCCTGAGAGTTTCGAGAGTAGCCACCACCTTCTGGGAGCAAGCTTCTCCCCTTAATAGAGGATTATCTTATACTTGGCTATAGGCTTCATTACATATATTACTTCTGGTTGTCACAATCACCCTTCTAAGATGCTTTCTATTCTTCCCATCATCCAATTAGAAAAACCCTGGCTCAATCTGCCCGAAGCCATGTGGCTCTTAACTGACAGCATGAGGCAGACACTGGTGGCTGAGGAGCAGGAAGCTCTCGAGAGGTTGAGATCTAGGGGACAGCAGCTGGAGATCAGCTCGTGCAAAAAGAGTTTGTTAGATTCTTATCTCCAAAATCACAAGCAAAAAGCGGGCCTGGGCATGTGGCTCAAGTGGTAGAGCACCAGCCTAGCAAGCCTGAGCCTCTGCATTCAAACTAACTAAAAAAATTATATATGTGTGTATATATGTACACTTACACACCCACATACACACACATGAGCAGAACAGAACACAAACTGAACTCGGTCCAAGCCTTCTGCCTTCCAAAGCCCGTGGGCTAAATAACTGGCACATATGCCAGTTTGACTCTCCACTTGATGTTCTGGATAGGTAAGCCTCTTTTACTCATGGCAGAAATGGGGGCATAATGATTTTTAAATGCCTATGCTAGTCATTTGCATGGTTTTACATTTCTATAAAACGAAAATATCATATTCAGTTCTGAAAGATTTGATTCTTAAGGTATCAAACAATGCAAATTTGCCTTTTGTTTTATTACATTTTAAATACCAACAATTGGAACTGAGAAATCTTCTCACCAATTACAGCAAAATCAGATGTTCAATATTCACCCACCTTTTAGGAGCCATCGTCTACGGTTTTTGAAAAACATCATACAGAGGAAGAGAAAGCCATACACCTCAGAACAACAAGGCTTTATATGACAGACAGGGAGAACATTAATGATTTTAATTATTTTAAGGCTCGTTAGAATTAGAGAGAGAGCAAAGCCCCCACTGTGTTAAGGATTTGTTTGTTACAACATCTTAAAGTTCACTAGTTCATACCTTTCGGTCACAGCAAGTTATTAGCAGTGAAGGGAAGAAGAAGCCTCTGGAGGGGCTTCTTATTACAGTAAGAAGGTGTTATGAACAGGACAACATCTGAGTTTAAATAATTAGTAGCAAGCGCTAGTTGAGTTAATCAGTTAAAGACAAACTGTACCCTTAGGAAGCTGAATGGAAAAGCAACAGTAAAGCTTACAGAACTTAGCTCGTACAATTTGCCTTGAAGGCGGAAGATTGGTTCCCTGAAATAGTAAAGAATTATATGTCTTAGTCCAGAAAAAGTTTTAAAAATAAAGTCTATTATTACCTCTTCTCCTTTCAAAACAATGGAAAAAATCTAGAGCAGAGGATTCAATTTGTTCAGTAATTGTACCTCTGAATTTAAAAAAACCTAAAAACATCATTGTTTTGACTTGAAAAGAAATAACAATGTAAATATTCATTATCACATAAAACATAAAAGAAACAGCAAACTGTTGGAGTTAATACAATCTCTGCAGAGCGCTATTAGTCAGAGACAGCTGGCCAGCCCCAAACACAAAAACTCAAACGATCACATCGTCACAGGAAGTAGCATCTTTCTTTTTACCCAATAGGAATTTAGGTGGCAGAGACTCAGTCCAACTGCCTTCTTTCTGAGCTGTCCTTCACTGTTACCACGCCGGGCAAATGTGTGAACTAGTCAGCAGCAGCACAAGAAAGCTCATGCAAGTACTCACCCAGTTTTCACTTTGAACTGACTGACAAATTCAAGGTTAGAATCAGTCAAGAGATAATCAAGCGGGCACAGGACACAAAGAGTCACATTTGTGATGCGCAGCGAGAAGCAGAAAAGTTATTTAAAATAAACCAAGATGGTTAATTGCAAAAAAATAAAAATAAAGGCAAAAAACGCAATTCACTTCAAAGACATAAAAGCAAAAATGAAACAAGACAAAAAGCTGCATCTCAAGCAACATTTGCACATGATTAATTTGCATTAAAAAACAGTCAATCAAGCAATTTTAGGTCAGATTCATTGGGGCATGCACACACTGATTGTCTCACACAATTCCTACCTGATTTCCAATTGTGGTTTTCTTGTGAACCTGACTGCTCCTCTGCTGAGCACTGAGAAAAGCAAAGGAGAGGAGCACTGAGAGACTCGGGGTGTTGTCTGCACAGCTAACAGGTAACTAAAACACACACGGGCTTCACGGGAGGTCAGTAACTGAGCAACGCTAAGATTAAAACCCAGGCCAGTTTAACTCAGGAAGAAGTCCAAGCTAGTGGGACTACCAGCTGTATGTCAGGAAAGGCTCATCGCTGCATTGAGTGTGAGCGGTGTACCTGCGTGTGCACAGCAGTTGTAATGAAAATCCAGTTCGTGCTTATTAAGTACATGCCACGCAGAGTGTTTAGTGATTTTAATTCTCACAACGACCTTGTTAGGCAGTTACTGTGATCCCTTTGGTTTCACAAATAAGGAGAGTGAATTACAGAGAAGAGACTTTCCAGCAGTCACTCAGCTAGCAAGTGGTACTAACAAGTGGAGTCCATCTGCCCAGCGTGGGGTGTTATCTAGTCTCTTGCCTGGACCCCCACCGTTCTCCGGCTGTGTCCTTGCCCACTGTCCCAGTTCTAGGCTTACACATGCTTTTGACAACTCCACATCTCCGCTCCGGTGTCTCATAGGCCTCTCCATACTGTGCCAAAACAGACGTTGATGCCCTCCCCAACCCTGGCTCTGCTCTTCGCTGGCAGTCCCCTGCTATATCTCCACGTGGTTAGGTCAAAGCCCTTGACTGCTTTCTCTCACATCTCACATCCAAGCACTGGCCAGCACAGTCAGAGTTCAGGGATCGAGATTTCCACTGGCTTTTTACCTCTTCGATTGATGCCACCTTAGATGTAGACGCCCTCACCGGTGGCCGGGATTCCCGCCACCCCGCCCCACTGCGCCCGGGAGCTGCCTCACGAGGAGCAGGTTACTCTTCTGCTCAAACTCCTATTCTGCCATCTCCACTGTTTCACTCAAAGGCAAAGCCCTCACAATGTCCTCGAGGTCCCGTCAACTAATTCTTACCCCCTGCCCTTTGACTGCTCTCCTCCTGCTCTCCAGTCACTCTGGCCTCTGCTTTCCTTTGAATCCCACCGCAGAGCCTTGGGGCTCGCTTGCTGCCTCTCAGGCGCCCCTCCCCGCTCCCGGCACCCCTTCAAGTCTTGTCCAAAAGTTCCAGAAAAGCTGGCCTGGATAGCTCTGGAATCCCCCCCCCCTTCGGGGCTCTCGTCTGCCTGACCCTGTGTTACTTTGTTGTGCTTGTTTGTCTGTTCTGCTCTATCTTATTGCAAGCTCCTGATGAGCAGAGGTGTGTGTCTCTTTTGCTCTGGCTACAAAGGACCTAGAACACAGTTGGTCTCAACGAGGCTCTAGTGAAAGCAAAGTCCAGTGAAGCCACACTGCCATGCTCCCCGCTTTACAGTGAGAGCCTACATGGGCAGGTCTTGGGTTATTTCGTCTCTCTTAAAGGGTAAAGGCTTTATTCTGGTAGAACCATGTATTCACCTAAAAGATATAAGAAAACCCAATATATTTTTGTTATGCTAGGCAGATTAGCACTATAATTAAAATTATTTAAATGGTTTATAGTCACTGTTTCATAGGACAGTGGAGTTGCCGTAAATACAGAACCGCTAAGTGCAAGGTCTCAGCCAACCGTTATGGGATGTTATGACTCAAGCCAGATAGAAGCCAAAATAGCCACCTTTTATAATCTCCCCTGATGCAGTTAAGCTGAAGCCTTTGCTCAAACTCATTAAAAACCATGGCATGAAAGGTCACACTATACTTGATTGTGTGTGTGTTTCCATTTTTAATTCAGAGGTTTTAGATACTTCCTTTTCTTTTGTTGGTTTTCTACTTTTTAAATGCTTACTTCCCTTCATCACTATGACGGCCTCTCTTTCCAGCCATTCCTCTCAAGAATCTAAATCTACAGTTTGCGAGGTTTGTAGGTGAAGGTATGAAAGAGGTGACATTTCTGCGGCCAGGAGACACTGTGACCTCTGGCTTCCCACAATGCCCTGCACACTGGTGCGTGAATGGCTGCTCTCCACCAGCACCTTCCCAGAGCCCCCCGATTTCCTGTGATCTAGGAATGAATGGAGAAACCCTGACTGTGGTGGGTAACCATCTTTGTACCATAATGTGTCCTCAGGGTCCTTAAGGGGGAAGGTTTCTAAAAAAGCTCTGAAAGTGGTTATGACCTCAAAACTGTAACAGATCTAGAGGTGTTTGGTTTTTTGTAAATTATTGAGGACCCTAAGCTTACGTTAGGTTCCCCTTAAAATCACAAAGACACAGAAGCTTACCCAGAGTTCTGCCTCCACTGGACCACAGTTTCTCGGATGTAAGAAGGAGAGAGGGGGAGGAGCAGAAAGTAGAGAGACAGAAGGGATGGAAGGAAGGGTGGAGAAGGGGAAAGGGAGACAGCAGGGGGGGGAGGAAAGGAAGAGAGGGAGGGAGAGCAGAGAAGGAGGGAGAGCAGGGAAGGAGAGCAGGGGGGAGGGAGAGCAGGGAGGGAGGGAGAGCAGGGAGGGGGGGAGAGCAGGGAGGGAGAGAGAGCAGGGAGGGAGGGAAAGCAGGGAGAGAGAGCAGGGAGGGAGGGAGAGCAGGGAGGGAGGGAGAGAAGGAAGAGGAAGAGAGAAACCAAGAGTCTGAGACCAAGTGGGGATGTGAACTGTTTCTTTTTTTCAGAGCTGGGGATGGAATCTATGACCTCATCCATGGTAGGCGCCCTTGGCCTACAACCCCACCCTTTGGTGTTTTATACACAGTCTCCTTATTAGCAACACTAACGAGAATTTCCACTCACAAAATTTCCATATAAAATAATGCATATTTAGAACCTTTTACTTATGAGACTAGGCATTAACAATAGATTTATTTTATGAACCCATCCCCAAAACAGAGTTAGAACAAAAAATTAAAAGACCGTTACTTTGTATCTAGAGAATATCTCTTGTGGCAACCAGACCCAATGAGTTCAAGAATATTGTTATTCATTATATATTTAGATACTTTAACTTGCTCCATCAATAATGAAAATAAGATGTCTAGTTAGAAAACATCCTTTATCATAATTCTTCAGGTTCAAAGCAGTTAAGAATGCAGTGGTTAACAGAAACAAATAAAAGTATGTAAGTCCATCTGAGCTCATCAATGTATTCTTGGATATAGATATTTAAATGGTTATCTCTGCAATATTATAAAATGTACACTGTGTACATCTGACTTGTTAAAATTTTAGTGCACAAACTTGGAAAAAGACATAAATGTGAACGTGGTATAGTCCTTGAAATCTGAAACTTACAATGTATCTACATAAAAGAATGGAGATATAACATAAATGACAAAGGATAAATGATGGTTAAATCACCATGAGGATATAATCAAAAGGTGCTTCTGTTTCAAATATGGAACGTAATTACCCCTAACTTCTTATTTTGTGTATTTGCTATTGATCTTTTTAGGTTTATGCAACACACAAGCCTGGGAAAGACTCTGCCAGAATACTAAAACATAAAACTAAATTAGGTTTATGACTGAGACATGATGACTCTAAAAGTTGATAAGAAGAATACAAAGTTTTGGAAGAAGGAGGAGGAAGAAGAGGAAGAGGATGGGGGAGAGTAGAAGGATAAGAATAAGAGACAAAAGGAGTAGGAAGAAAATATTCAAAGAGAAAGAAGCCATGATGTTACCTGTGCTCTGCTTATTCTCTTCTTAGTGTATATGCATGCACGCGTGTGCATACACACACACACACACACAGAGATTGTGCTGAGGAAGTGTAAGCCTACTTATCAAGTAAGTCTTATAAAGAGTAATTGTTCTGAATTCTCCGAGAGGAGTATCCTTTCAGCCTAATGTGATTTGAGGTGTTTGTAGAAACTTATGAGATAAATTTTAATTTAAAAAAAAAACAACCAATTGCTGATAATTAGCAAAACCAGGGAAACAGGGATGAGTTGTGAAATTATGGCAGAATTATATAACCACAGACTCGTGTTTATAAATGATCTGACACACCATTTAATATGGCAGTTGTGTGCTGGGATCCATTTTGGAGAATGTAGCACCCTAAGCAGCACAGAGAGCGTCTGGCGTTTCTTTGCTGGCAAACACCATGATGAGACAATGCTTTATAAACCCCCCTCCGCAGCGCAGCAGGCAGCCCAGAGCAGAGTCTCCCCCAGCCGCAGCCGCGCTGCTCAGCTTCAGAGTCCCATCGCCCGCCATTGCTGCAGTGCGCCGTGTATCTCTCCTTCCCCTGTACCTCCATTACCTCTCGCCTCGCGTCCACACTTCATAAACTGCCTGTGCTGTAGTCAGTGTCTCCCTGCAGTCACGTCTGCCCCACCAGGGCCAAGGATACACAATGCATCCCGGTATGGCTACCGCTCTCACCAGTGACCTTGCTGAGTCTTAGGGTTACGGGAAGTTCATAGGAAGTAGTCATTACGTTTTGATGCAAGAATTATCTATCGTGAGACTATAAAGTCTGCTAAGGAAAGTTAAATACTATTAAGATGTGAATCATGATCATGTGCTCAGGTGGGTACCTGAATATATAAATATATAATCCAAATGTAATTACATAAGTAGAAGGACTGAACTGGCTGGAGCAAAGTAGAGAAGAATAATGAAATAGAGCAGGCTGAAGAGGTCAGGAGGCAGATTACACAAGACCTTGGAAACCATGTAATGAGTTTAGACGTCATATTAAAAGTAACAGAGAAGCCCAGAGGAAAAGAGAGAGCAGCAAAACAAGCTATGGAGACAAAACCAACTGGCGTCAATAAAGAGCAGAGCCATTTCGACAGGAGCACGGAGTTAAATCACATTTCTCTTTTGAGCAACTGGTCGTTGGTATTCACAGGGAGTGGAACAAAGAAAGAGGTAATACACACACACACACACACACACACACACACACACACACGCACAATAAGTTTAATTTGGGAATGCGAGGTTGAGGCTTTTGTAGGACACACACGCTGAGACGTCCTATAGGAAGCCCAACATGGTGCAAGAACCAGGAAAAATGTTTCAGAGTAGCAATCTAGACTCCGCATCATCAAATAAAATTGGTAACTAGAGCATGCGTCAATGGGATTGCTCGGGCATAATGTACTGAATTAGAAAGGATCTGGATAATGAAGATCTCTTAAAGAAGACCAAGAAGCAAAGACTGGAGTGGAAAAGGGGGAGACCAGAAGAAATAGGAGGAAAGCAATCTGAAGCAAAGGACCAGATGGATATCTCCAAAAAGAAGTAGTCTCTGAAGTCAAGTGAAGATCTCGGGGTTGTTTTGGACAAAGCGGTGTTAGTAGAGTGATGCGGTCACGGGCAGACTAGAGCAGGCTGAAACTTGAAAGAGGTGAGAAAGAAGAATCGAAGTGCAGACTGAACTCAGCTCAGCAGGGCGAGCGGTATTGAAGAAACGGAGATCCCTTAGAAACGCAGACTCGATGGCAAGTCCCTAGGTGCACCTCTACGGCTACTGCTGCGTTTCTTTTAGAGAGCAGATGTGGAATTAGAAGAAATGTCAACACCATATCATCGAGGAAGGGGATGGCGGGAGGAGCGAGCCACCCTCTCTGCATTTCAACGCTGACTGCATCCTCAGCCCTGGGGTTCATCTGACAGCAGCTATGCAGTTGGTCCTTCTTTTTTCCTTTCCTGGTCACAAGTACCACAGGCCCACTGCCCTGGGCAGTCACCCAGATTCATGTCACTTCCACCACAGAAGCGGAAGACAGATGTGGCCATCAAACTAAAACCTCAGTAGATTTAAATGGGAAGCTTATTTCCTTCTTTTATCAGTCACATGTTCACGACTCCAGCCACACAGATTGGTAGCTACTATCACTGCACAATACGGTATGAAACATTCTCACCATCCCAAAAAGTGCCATTGCGTACCGCCACTGTGAGGTGAGAATTTCACTTAGAACACCGCCTCGATCACCCGCAAAGACTATCGCATAACTGAGATGGCCAAGAGGGAGACTGACCACATGCTGAGTGTGACCCATCCCCCGGGGGAGCAGAGAGGGAGAAACATTACCGCTCAGTTTCCCTGCGGGGGCTCAGCGCAGTCTCAGACTAAAACTTACATGAGAAAATGCTACAGAACTAGGAGGCCTGAGAAGAACCATCACTCATCTGCTCAGATGTACGAGTACAAAATAAGATTTGAGGATGGGGGCAGGGAAGGTGGCTCAGTGGTAGAGCACCTGCCTTGCATGCATGAGGCCCTGGGTTCGATTCTCCAGCACCACATAAGCAAAAAGAAAAAAAGCCGGAAGTGGCGCTGTGGCTCAAGTGGTAGAGCGCTAGCCTTGAGCTGAAGAGCTGAGGGACAGCGCCCAGGCCCAGAGTTCAGACCCTACGACTGGACCCCCCCCAAAAAAAAAGATTTGAGGATGGAAGCCTACTTGTTTTTTAAAGCGATGATTTAAACAATGGAAGGATCGTTTATCCAAACAGATGCTACACCTATGTCTTTCCAATCTGCTCAGATTGATTGTTTTATCTGATAATGATCCCAGAACGCAGCCAAACAACAAACTGATCAACTTGCATGTGACTCAAAAGAAGGACCCTGTTATACTCCAATGACTAAGTTTCGATTCCATAAAAGACAGAACACTCATGTCAAAGAACAGGAGACAGGAACACGGTTACAATGGAAAACAATCTCCCAGTATGGAACACAGGGGGAAAGGCCGTGCGTGCTCTAGGATTCAAATTACTGCCTTTCACAGAGGATTGGGAAGTCTCCTATGAAAGTGACCACACATGGAATTTTCATGGTGCTCAAATGACAAGAGTTGAAATACACACACTGCATCCGTTCAAGTGTGAGAAAACAGGTGTTGAGGCCCAGCACCGCAGACTGAAGCTGGCACTGGTCTCCCGCATCCAGTGTGGAGATCTTATTCCAGCAGGCCATATCCTGCGCACCTCCGCCTCTTAAACTACTGGACCGCATAAATCTTAGGAACTCGGGGGGGGGGGAGGACTGTGTCGTTGGAAATGTCAGGAACTAGAAGAAAATGACCAAGTGCCCAAAAGTTTGAAATGTCCCTTCCCAAAGCATTCAGCTAACACGCCTGTCTTGTTGGAACATCAAGATTTCTGGGAAAAAAGTAAATGGAGGAACAAACATCTTTTGTCCTAAGTAGCAAAAAATCTAGGTATATTATGTAAGAAAATATAACTTAGGTGCTTTTATTTATTTCAAGAAGGAAAAATGACAAATTAAAGCCCTTAAGTCAGGAGCAAAGTTGGGATTTTCATGTGAAATCCTGATCTTGGAGGTTCCGACGTTATAGTTAAAATACTGCGCCTTAAAAGTCAGGAAATTCCAAAGCAAGCTACAGCAAAGCTTACTCAGGCATTTTACACATGGCACGTGTTTTACGGTCCATGTTCAATAAACGACCGAGAGGTTGAGAAAGAAAAATCCACACACACATGGCAGAAGACATTCTATGATTAAAAAAAAAAGGATTTTAAGAAGGCCCAAACACTATTCTAAAACTAAATATCCTATTCATCTCATTTTAGTGGTTTGTTTTCATATTCAAAAAATTTCTAGAACAAAAAAATCATCCTAGTTGGTTAGAAAAAAATGTGTAAAATACAAAATACATCACCATTCTGCAAACCTGCCAGGGGGACCCCAAGGCAACTCTGAACGTCTCATTAAACAACGCTGATTCCTCCCTCAATCGCAGACCTTCATTTTCTATCTTTGGAACTGAAAAAAAATACTTACATAATAGTCTTCAAATTGGCTTGACTTTTCTTCCTTGATGGAAACAGCGTTCCCGCCAACTTTAAAATTTATAGCTACAACCATATTTTTTTAATTTTTGAAAGCACAGAAAATACCACAACCCTTCAAAGTGATTTTGAAATGAACATTTCTTCATCTTCAAAACCATCCTGTGTCACACTGAAACATACTCCAACCCAGAACACAAATGGAAAGAACATTTACCTCCGAGTCTTAGTACACAACATTATCGTCCAGAGTGACTACTAGAGTGTTGCCAAAAGGTGGTGGGTTTGATCCGGGCAGGCTGGAAGGAGAGAGTGGAAGACGCTGCCGACCTCCACGGACAGGCACACTAACAACACGCCCACCTCCACGGACACGCACACTAACAACACGCCCACCTCCACGGACACGCAC
>NW_012267243.1:18107863-18161610 GCF_000151885.1 Dipodomys ordii | reverse complement strand
ACCACACACACACCACACCACACACACCACACACACACACACACTCACACACACACACACACCACACACACACACACACACACACACACACGGAAAGGCTAAAATGCCCTGCCAAAATCCTGGGAAAACAAGCTAACTGCTAACTACAGACCAGTCCTTTAACAGAAAGCTTAGCAAGATGAGAGGTACGAATTGCTGGATTTCTACAACAGAGTTAAC
Source organism: Dipodomys ordii (assembly GCF_000151885.1). NCBI lineage: Eukaryota > Metazoa > Chordata > Mammalia > Rodentia > Heteromyidae > Dipodomys > Dipodomys ordii. Next base: position 18,161,391 of record NW_012267243.1, on the reverse strand, counting down.
AATTCTTTTTCTCCCAAATATCATGGGGGCAGTTAAAGGAAGCATAGGAAAACGTATCAGAAAGCCATGTTTGAAAGTATTACATTTTTTTAAAATAGATGTGCCTTTGAAAACCTAGTAAACTTACAGTTTCTGAAGTAGAAAATAGTGAAATTTATTTATAGGGGGGATAAAATCTAGCCCATCAAAAGAGAAAAAAAGGAAAGAAAGTGATGGAGAAAGAGAGGAGGGGAAGGAAGGGAAAAGAGGGAAGGAAATAAGGGAGGGAGGGAGAGAAGGAAGGAAGAAAGGAAGGAAGGAAGAGAGAGAGGGAGGGAGGGAAGGAAAGAGGGAGGGAGGGAGGGAGGGAAGGACAGAAGGGAGGAGAGAAGGAAGGAGCGAAGAGAGGAAGGAAGGAAGGAAGAAAAGAAGGAGGGAGGGAGGGAGGAAGGAAGGAAGGAAGGAAGGAGGAGGGAGGGAGGGAGGAAGGAAGCGGAAGGAAGGAAGGAAGGAAGGAAAGAAGGAAGAGAGGGAGGGAGGGAGGAATAGGAGGAGGGACAGAGAGAGGGAGAGATCAAGGAAAAAGAATTTTTGGGGGGAGGGCCGGTCGTGGGGCCTGAACTCTGGGCCTGGGCGCTGTCCCTCAGCTCTTCAGCTCAAGGCTAGCACTCTACCACTTGAGCCACAGCGCCACGTCCAGCTTTTTGCTTATGTGGTGCTGAGGAATCGAACCCAGGGCCTCATGCATGCAAGGCAAGCACTCTACCATTGAGCCACTTTCCCAGTCCCAGGAAAAAGAATATTTTTAAAGGGTAAGCTTAAAAGCAGGATACTGGTTAGACTTGTGGTACACTTTTCAAAGGGAGGAGATGCCTGCTCCGCCGACCCCCTCAAACTCAACAAGGCAGCCAGCAACATCCCTGTAACTTTAAAGACTTTGCGTCACGCTTGCAATTACATCGGCCTGTTTTAGGAAAAACCTGATATTTGTAAGCCAGAAGGAAAACGCCATGAAGAGCAGTCAGTACTCCTACCACTTCAAATGGTAAGCATGGAGGCAGTGTGGCCCAGGCTACGTGGAGCTCACTGACCACTGGAAGATCTGTAAGAAATTCTCAGATCTTTCTAGACGTAGTGTCTGTGGTCTGTGTAATTTTATGAAGGAGAATGGGCAGTCCAAACGGCAAGCGCCACGGGGGCTGGGAGAGAGGGCAGGTGTACGTGAAGCACCTGTGCAGCAGAAACCTGGCCGGAGTAGGCAGCTTGGCTAAAAGGACAATTAGACAAGAGAAAAATATTCACCTCTATTTGCTAACACGGTTACTAATAATACGCGAGAGAAAGCTAAGCTACTCCTTGACAGAAGTAGACACTGAATGCCAAATATACTGACGCCATCTAGAGACTAGAGAATGAGATGGTTTTCTGTTAGGTAAATGGGACACTCTCCCTGACCAGAAAGGTCTAGAAACTTCTCAGGCTACCATTTTGTTTACATCGCTGTGGTCTACAGACCTGTATCTTCTAAGTTAGGGTGTAATAAAAACCAATTCGTTTGACCATCTGTTTGTTGTGCCTTATTTTTTAATTGTCCCTACTCTTAAATATAGAGTTCAAGTAAAACTCCTAGGCTCAATTTTTATCTTTAATATAAAGTAGTCTGCACTTGAAGTTTAAACCACTTGCACTCATTTTAAGAGTTAGAAATGAGATTTTTTTTAACATAACAAGAACTAGTTCTGACAACCAGCCAGGAGTTCAGTGTCTTACAAACATCACATGATCAATAATTGACCAAAAATAACTAGCTATAATGTCTATGTGCTAATTACTGTGAGGAATAGCAATAGAGAGATGTATGTATAAATTACATGAAAAAGGGAAATTTTTACTAAAAAATGTTCATCCTAACAGATTATATCTGAGTCTAGTTAGGATCTTTTAAGGCCTCTATGTTCCAATTTAAGAAAGTCTAATTGACTTAGAACTTGTAGATTGTACTTAATATTTCAAATTAATGTGAGGAATTCTTCCTTAAAATGTTTTTCTTTTTTAAAACTTATTATCTTTAGGTAGTTGTGCAGAGGACTTGCCACTTAACAAAGCAGTTTATGAGTTTATCCCTTTTTTTTTTTTGTCAGTTGTGGGTCTTGAACTCTGGGCCTGGGCGCTGTCCCTCAGCTCTTCAGCTCAAGGCGAGCGCTCTACCACATGAACCACAGCACGCCACTCCCTGTTATCTGAGTGGTTTATTGGAGACAAGAGTCTTACAGACTTTCCTGCCTGGACTGGCAGGATCTCAGTCTCCTGAGTAGCTAGGGTTAGAGGCGTGAGCCGCCACCGGCCATATGAGTTTATCTTAAACCAGGTCACCCTTTCCCACGTTCCCACCCACCCAACACTTTTTAAGGTGCATCTATTCTCCTATTGACGGGAATGCACGTGAGCTTTGGGTCATATAACAGTAGTGAGCACCTACAGCACATGTGACCTTGTGTGCTGCATAATAAAGGCAATGTAGAGCTGAGGACAGTGACTGACCAGGCTATGGAGGACAGACGCTGTGCTGTCCAGAGGTGGCAGAGCGTAGTAGAAATTCACAGTGTGTGTGCGAGACAAACCAGCGAGAGGCATGCACGTGGCATCAAGTGTTCCCCATGCTTACTTTGCAAAGCCAATGAAGTCTTCGTGGTTGGTGTTGATGTAGGAGACTTGAATGTCAATCAACAGCAGCACCTAGAAATCAAACAAACAGAAACACTGCTGTGACAATGCATCTTAAAATTTCCCAGACGTTCATTTCAGTACTTGCCTACGAATTACCAGTATTTAATTTCTAGAGTGGTCTCCTGACGAGAACACAGTCACATAACTTCTGTTCATTGGTCATACGAGGACTGTGCTAACAGAGCCTGGAATGCCGCTAGCCCCTAAAACGTAGCCATGACGTCCCGACGAAGGCCACGCATGCACCTGCTGTGTGAGCTCTTGTTCTCCTCTCCTTTCTCCTTCTCTCTTTTTTTTGGGGGGGGGGTCCAGTCGTGGGGCCTGAACTCTGGGCCTGGGCGCTGTCCCTCAGTTCTTCAGCTCAAGGCTAGCACTCTACCGCTTGAGCCACAGCACCACTTCCAGCTTTTTTTTTGCTTATGTGGTGCTGAGGAATTGAACCCAGGGCCTCATGCATGCAAGGCAAGCGCTCTACCACTGAGCCACCTTCCCAGCCCCCCTTTTTCCTTCTCTTTAAGCTCCTCATCAACCAACTCAGAAACGCTGTCTGTGAATAAATGTGGAGCCTCCTTCACGTCAGCAGCCTCATTATCAAAACAAAACAGTAACCACGCTGGGCAGGTGGCGCAAACCAAAGGCAGTAGATTGAGAGTTTGAGATCAGCCTAGACACACAGCAAGCGCCAGACTAGCCTTGGCAAGGAAGGCCTGACTTTATTTAACAGGAAAACAGCAGCTACGTCTCCTCCTTCCCATCAGTGTTAGCACTCACGGTCCTCCGCCACCTTCCGCTGGAATCCTTAGCAGTACTCCGAGCAGACAGGTGATGGTTACCTTTACATGTCTGGTATAGAGACCATCACTGTGTCCCAGGCCCCACACCAGGGCCTGCGGGAACAACAGGGGACCGCAACAACCCAGAAACTGTAAGAAAGGGTTTCTTTTCAGAGATCTTCAAAACTTAGCTCCTCTTCCTGCTTTTACTCTGATATCTCACTTTTCCTAGCATGCTAGGACTCGTTGACAGGGAAAAACATAGAAGAATGGTGTCTAAACGCCTCCAGGACGCCACCCTCTGGCTCTGTTCAGGGAGCTTGCAACGACGATGATGAGCACTTTGGGTTCTTGGTATCCACAGGTTTGTGGTGCGAAGGAGAGCGCTCTGTACAAACACTGTGGACACTCCAGACGGCTCAGGCTGGGGCTGCGCCGCACACACTCCATTCCCGATTCTCGTAAGGCTTTCCCACGTTCACTCAACACATACCACCTTCTCAACAAACCTCAAGTCTTGCTTTATCCCTTGAACACACTTTGTGCCTATGTTTTGCTTAGGAAAATTATCTTCACTTTTGCCCTATTTTTTGTAAAGCACATTTTCACAAAATTACAGGCAGAGAAACACCCCGGGAGCCCAGGATGACTGACACATGGCCGTGGAGCCCAGGATGACTGACACCCGACCGCGAGCACCTGGCCGCCCACTCTGCTGAGCTGCCACGCCTGAGCAGCCGCACAACCCCCACCGCTGGAAGTTCTGGGCTTGTCAGAGCCTCATCCAACAGAGCGGGGGCCGACCGTGCTTTGCTGTTGTGGGGTGGAAAACACTCCAAGGAACAGGCAGAGGCAATGACTTCTGATGGGACTGTAACAACTCAGGAAAGAGTAAGAACCGGCCAGTGGAGTTGCATAAGATTAAAATGCTTCTGCACAGCACAGAGGGGGAAATGAGCAGAGCGAGAAGATAACCTTCAGAGTGGGGAAAGTATCCGTGCCACTGATTCCTCTGATTCCTCTGATAAGGAATTCGTACTGAGCATAAATAAAGAGCTGAAAAAACGGACACCTAAAGAACAAATAACCCAATCAATAAAGGGACAAATGAATTGAACAGGCAGCTCTCGTCTCCAGTGGCTAAAGTCACATGATGTGACTTTCACCAGAGCTCTCTCTCTCTGACGTACTCATCCCACACCGCCCAGCGGCGCTTCCTTGGGAAAACCGTCACCAATCACCCTTCCTCCCACCCACGGCCAGGAGCTGTGCTGTGACTCTGTCTCCAGAACATAGCACATGTATTATACTCTAAGTTTTATGTTGTTGTTGTTGTTTTGGTGTTTCCCAGAAATGTAGTTAATACTTCTCTAACTCTCTGTTCGGTATTTCCTTCCCTCTAGGACTGCAAGACAAGAGCAGGCAGCAACGGTGCGACTCTTAGTCCCATTTTATTTCCAGACCCAGCGCATTACACATAATAGGTGCTCAGTAATGCCTCAGGCTCTAATGTTGTATCTGCCAAGCTTCAACAACAGTTTGTTTTAAAGGCATCCATTTAGTCCCATGTAACTAGTATGTGGCCACTTGTTATTAATTCGTATCGGCTAGCTCCTGCTATGGGCCTCTGAGGCCTCACGGCTTTATCAGGCATCATCTGACCGGTTCCTGCTGAGAGTTACAACAGAACCTTCCCTAAAAACCCTGAATCCACTCCCACTGCTAAAAATAAAGGCAAGATACGGGGACTGCTGGATCAGTAAGTCCATATTTTTGTCATATTACTGGATATAATTTTAGCTCTTGAAGAAAATTGAAGAGTTGGGAGGAATAATTATCATTAGCTTGGTTATAATGTTGTCTCTCCTCTCCCAACAATAAAATAAGATTCTGGTAAATATTATGTTCCCAAAACTATTTGGCCAGGATTTTATACACTGTAATATTTAAATACCAATAAGTTACCACCAACGTAAGGAAGACGTGTCTACATAATTCTCAACACCACCAACCAAAGGTTGTCACAAGAAACTTGGCCACTCACACACAGTAACTTGGACTGCAGGGTAGGAAAACAGGGAAAGAACACATAAAAAGTGATGGCTGTTTTCATTCATATTCCTGGAAACTGGGAGTCTGCGTGCACCCTAGGAGAGGGGCCAGGTCACATGTGCGGCTAAGAAAGAAAACACTATTTTTCCCCTCTCATTTCTCACTTTCTCAGAGTTTCTCCCTGTGATTTCAGGCACAGTTACTGGAGATTTAATTGAAAACCGGTAAAGCTCCTCCTGATAGCAGTAATCACCCTCCACATCAACCACTTCGACATGCAGCTCCATGTATGGAAACAAGAAGAAGGCTCGGTGCACATAGATGCTCCAGACCCTTCTAAGAAAAACAACTCGCGGGTGTGTGATTTCCTAGGTTGAACTTTGAAGGATCTGCCATAGTTTCCTGAGAAGTAGATAATAATTTGTCTTTTGTTTTCTTTAAAAAGGGGGGGGGGCTGTAAGAATGCCTTAAAGGGATTCGGAGTTCATAGAAGCATTAGGAAACAGATCACTGTCTGAGCAGATGCTTCACAAGTACACACAGCCCAGAGTCCAGAATTCAAATGGGAGATCTACCCAGAGTGACATGCTTCTGGAGTCAGCTGATGGCTGTCAGAGCACGCAGGGCTTCACTCCGATTCCCTTTCAACAGCTGTCCCGTTCCTAGTCCTGGATGGGAGGATGGATTAATTCACACACCATAGTCACAGGCGGAAGGCAGTCTCCCCAGAATACGGCAGCGCTTCCTCATATGTACACGAATCATACCATTTTGAAGGACAACACCAGATACAATGGAAATTAATTAAGAACCATGATCTATACTTAAATGGCTTCGTTTCATCTTCACAAAATGACTATGTGTTAACTACCCTCACTATTCTAAGGATGAAGGCTGAGAACTGGAGAGCTAAAAATTAAATGGTCGAGCTTGGACTCAACGTCAAGCTCTCTGAATTCCAAGTCCACCATGTTAGCAATGCCGCCAGTATCCCCCTGATGCGACCACAGCCATCCTGGCTTGTAAGAACCGTGGCTACCTCCGAGTAACCCTGAGTGGTTCTCCACCCCTGCATATTTTCCCAGCATACTGCGGACAGACAAAAGCAGGAGAGTGTATGTGATTTAGGACTTGACCTGGAGCCCAGGAATGGGCCTGGCTCTTAGCCTGAGAATAACTACCAAATCCCAGCTTGAAGGAAATCACTTTCATCCTAATCACTCTACAAGACCCCACTGTCTATTTGAAATCACAAGAAGTCACCATAACCATACTGCTGCCAGCCACCAATAAATTCTGCTCTGAGACTGAGTTACTTCAGATGGCACTGTACATCTGCATTTGTCATTTTAGTAAAGACAAAACCTCTGAAACACGGAGCGCGAAGAAGTCAAGCGATTTGGGGATAGTCAAATAATAATCATACGACTTCCTCATATTAATTTTACATAGCCTCCCTAAGAGCTAAATGGTTCCTATCGTCATTTGCCTATTAAACAATAGCTCGTTTACTCAAGGTCAAGGATGCAGTTTATCCTTAAGAACCTGGGTTTTATGGTCCAGCAATGCGAGGGCAGCAGGCATGGGAAGACCACTTGTTTGGGTTCTGTATCCTGCGCAGGCTCGCTGTCACTGCACGGGTATGTATGTTCTTCTCTCCCGAGTCTGCTTCTCTACTTCCAGTTAGCTATGGGAGTGTGCATGGTAGAGAAGTGAGTATTACCGACGCGGCGACCAGAAGAGGAAGCGAGAGCCCTGGGGCCCACGCCGCACAGCGGTGGCCACCGGCGGCGCACGGGGCTCTCACTCCGTGGCCGGCCATCGCAGGCCTCCGCGCGCTCTCCGCCTCGAGGCCTCGTGGACTGTCTCTGTGTGCGCATCCCTCTTTCCATCATGGGTTTCTTTTCCTTTCTTGATGGTTTTGCCTCCTGCTCTTTCGCTCCCTTCCTCCTCTCAGCTCCTCTGAGATTCACAGAAGCTTGAAAAACTCACTCATGGAGACCAACATCCCAACACTTGTACAGCAGAAAACAGTCCCAGGCCGCGAGCGAGCAGCACCAGGGCAGCTGCGGCTCTGTGGAGTCCAGGCTGCTGGCCCCGCGGCCCCACCAGCACCACATGAGCAGCTATGCTGCCAAAGGGGGGAGGATCCGAAGGCCTCGCTACTGAGCAACGCCCACTTGAATACAACTGTATTTTTTACACAGTACTTCGTGTTTTCAGTGAATTAGCCTCACTTAAAAATCATGTGTCCATGGAGCTGGGAAGGTGGCTCAGTGGTAGAGCGCTTGCCTTGCATGCATGAGGCCCTGGGTTCGATTCCTCAGCACCACATAAGCAAAAAGAAAAAAGCCGGAAGTGGCGCTGTGGCTCAAGTGGTAGAGCGCTAGCCTTGAGCTGAAGAGCTGAGGGACAGCGCCCAGGCCCAGAGTTCAGGCCCCACAACCAGACCCAAAAAAAAAAAAAAAATCATGTGTCCAGACATAAAAGCTTAGAAGACAATTTCATGGCTACTCCTTGCAAATGACATACACTTAAAAATAGAAATGTTTAAGAGATCACTTCTTGAATGCGGTTTTCAATCAGGGCTTCTATGGATATGCTGACAGAAAGCTGTTGCTGCCGCGTTGACTTGTTTTGTGTAACATTTTGGCTCCTGCGCGCGTGCGTGCACTCACGCTCCTTCAGAGCCGGGGGCCACGGGGCCAGGAGGCGGCGGCTCACGCCTCTATCCTAGCTACTTGGGCGGCTGGGCCCTGTAATGTCGGTATTCCAAGCCAGCCCAGCCAGAACAGTCTGTAAGACCCATCTCCAAAATAAGCAAAAAGAAGCCAGGCTGGAGGAATGGCTCAAATGGGATAGTGCCATCGGAGCCAGCCCAAGCACAAGGCCATGAATGCAAACCCTGGGACCATTAAAACATCATTACAAGCTCATATAAATGCTAAGCTTGCTGCGTGTGATTTTCATGGAAGATAGAAGAAAAAAGTAGTAGAAATCCTACTACTGCATTCAAATTTCACTCTTCTAAATGTTCCTTTTTTTTTTTTTACATTTTGGCCTGGACAAAATATTAGAATAGTTACACCGTCTATAATTTGTGTCGAAGTAAGCAGAAATAACTGTACCTATCTTCTTCCAGGCATGGAGACCCGCGGGGCAGCCGGAACTCCCCCTCCCACAGAGCCTGCCGCCAGGGAACCCTCTTACCTGGTCTTTTGTCTTCCCTTCACGATCGCGAATGTGGTTAGCCACAATTCTTTCTGTTTCCTCACAAAGTCTGGGGAAGTTTGCCAGCTGTCAAGAAAACAGGTCTGAATGTTAACACAGTCCTTGGAACACTAGACTGTAAACAAAAAAGAAGCAGAGACACATTATGATATGTTACGGAAGATACTCATTACAACTCTACAACAATGGCACAGCAGGTTGAATTCCTGTAACGAACAAGAGGGTGAGGGGACAGACTGCCCAAACCACCATCTGCTGGCAACTCCACCTCAGAACCGGCAGAGCTATGCCCTGGAAGCAGAGCGGGAACCGAGACGCTGTCCAGACCTGCTCTGCAGAGCTGGTACTTGAAATCCCAGGGAGACACAGCTGGAGAAGAGGGTGAGGAGGAGCGACTCGCAGACGGGTACTGCCCAACCCCTTTCAACATTCTTAACAATCCGAAGAAACCCACCTAATTATGTCCTGTCTGGGGAAGAGCGAAGCACCAACAGCGTAGGTAACTGGCCAAGCCCGCATCATAAACAGTGCGCCCATGGCTTCGACTCGGGGCCTGCAGCCTCACACCCTGCGAGCAGGATCCTTCCCATGAACCACAAAGAGACCACCTGAACTTTTAAACAGATTGCAAGGGCACCTATTTTTGTAAAGCTCTAGAAATAATGCATGCCACTTGCGTGCCCACCTAGAGTATGCAGCCAACGGCTCCAAACGCGACTTGCCAAACTGAGTCCATTAATGACAACTGTCTTCAGTCTCCGACAAAGGAGCAGGCCGATGTGAGGGTCGGATCAAAAGGCCCAGTGCAGCGTGTGGAGGGGGCACCTTGCCGAGGATGGAAGCTCGGGGACACGGAGTGGTGGAAGGAGGAAAGTCAGGTCAGTGCCGGCCGGGATGGGGGAGGACGGGCTGACGCCAAGCCGGGGTGTGAACAGAGGAAAGGCCGGTCGGTCCTGCAGGCCTGGCACAAATAAGTTGGTGGAAACTGATCATGACTTTGGCCAGGAAACAATAGAGACCTCCACGGCTTGTTCCAGGCCAACGATTACAACTTACGATAGGAAAGCCATCCCACCCTATGAGAGTAATGCTCATGCCGCAGTGAGCTAGGCAGATAGTGCGGCTTCGTTCACATAGCGTCAATAAACACAAGGAAGACAGGAAAGTGGGAAAGGAATCAAAATAATGGAGCTTGTAGGGAAATTGCTCCAATTATTTTTATAAAATGACAGGTCAAAGAAGACTGAGACTAGTTCAAACTTGTTGAAGGAATGTCAATGAGAACAACCTTTCTAGAAAGCAATTTGACCATCTGTAACGAGAATCTCAGAAGTCCACACATGTGGCACACATGCACATATTTCAACCTAATTACTCTGCAAAATGATCAATGATAGAACATTGATCACAGCAACAATGACTGTAAGGTACCTAAGTATCCAATGATCAATGATAGAGCACTGACCTCAGCAACAATGACTGTAAGGTACCTAAGTACCCAGTGATGTGAAATAAATGAAATAGATCGGCCCACCTATGTCATGCCAAGGGGTCATTTCAAATCACATTTTCAAATATGATCAAATAAGATGGAAACGTGTCCATAATACAATCCAGACAGAAAGAAAAATCAGGCTATTAAAGATGAAACTGAACACAAGCATACATCACACATACTACAGTCTCCTTCGACGCCGTAGCGTAAGACCCTCCCGGGTAGAACTGCAGCCTGACTCCCGCACACTCGCGGGAAGCGAGAAAAACTCCTGGCTGCGAGGCAGCTGCTCGGGTCCCCAGCTCCGCCGGCCCCAGCTTTCCTGCCCAACACTGTGGTTCCCGCCAAGAAGAACTGCTGTTCTTGGTAGAACCATCGAGAGCACCAGATCCCCTTTTCCTAGTGGTGTGGGTGGACGGTCTGTACAAAGAGTTACACAGAACTACACCATGTGGCCCGTGACACCTCCTTCAAGTGTGTGCAATTTTCCTTCTACGTACTTTCCAACATTTCCTACCATGTAACTGGGGTATTTCTAGAACAGAACAACCAAACACAAGATCCCGGGTGCATGCGTGGCGCCCCTGCAGCCAGCTCTGGGCTCTCTCGAACCCTCCAGGCCTCCCTGAGGAGCTCGCGTGCAAGCCGTTTCCACAAACCACGCGTGGTGTGCGTGGAGCCTGCACGGCCGTGTTTGGACACGTCCCACGGCCGAGTCCAGCGCCTCAGAGGCCTGCTGGACACTGAGAACACTCAGAGCAGAGGAGTCCTTCAGAGAGGAGGAGGGTTGGTGGAGGCCGCAGCGCCCGGCTTGCAGCCCAGCGCCACGCTGGCGGCGACCTGGCCGCCCGCTCGAGCCCGGCGTGCGCCCCTCTGCACTCACGCCAGGCTGGGACTCGGGACACGCGGTCAGCGGTCACACGCGCGTGGCGGAGACGAGGGGCGTGCGCAGGGTGGGGGTCTGCGAAGGAGGGAGGGATGCTTCCGGAACGTTCACGGAACACACGACAGCATGGGGTGGTTTTTAAAACCACCAAACGGCGGCAATGTAAATGTTTGTGCAGCTGAGAGCCCCCGGGCCAGCACGCAACCACCATTAAGTCAGGGGAAGGCCAAGATGACGGGTCCCAGCAAACAGTCCATGCCTCCCATCTGCCGTCCTTGGCGAGAGGACCAGGAGAGCGTGTGTGTGAGTGTGTAAGGAGAGTGTGTGCAAGTGTGTGTGAATGTGCGTGTGTATAAGGAGAGTGTTGTGAGTGTGTGAGTGTGTGTGTGAGTGTGTGAGTGCATGTGTGTAAGGAGAGTGTGTGTGTGTGAGTGTGTATGTGGGTGTATGTGAGTGTGAGTGTGCATGTGTGTAAGGAGAGTGTGTGAGTGTGTGAATGTGTGTGAGGGTGTGTCTGTGTGTGTCTGTGTGTGTGTGCGAGTGTGTGTGAATGTGCGTGTGTATAAGGAGAGTGTTGTGAGTGTGTGTGTGTGAGTGTGTGTGAGTGCATGTGTGTAAGGAGAGTGTGTGCATGTGTGAGTGAGTGTGTATGTGGGTGTATGTGAGTGAGTGTGCATGTGTGTAAGGAGAGTGTATGAGTGTGTGTGAGTGTGAATGTGTGTGAGGGTGTGTGTGATTGTGGGGGGGTGAGTATGTGTGAGTGTGTCTGCGTGTGTCTGTGTGTGAGTGTGTGTGTGAGTGTGTGTGTGAGTTGTGTGTGTGTATTTCCACGCTCCTTGGAAGGAAATCCGCCATAGCCCCTCACTAAAGCTAGGATGGAGCTCCCCGCTACTCGGGAGACTGAGAGGTGAGGATCAAGGTCCAGAGCCAACCAAGGCAGGAAATCAATCCCCTGAGACTTCTCTTTCCAATCAATCACTAAAAAGCCAGATGTGGTTGTGTGTCTCAAGTGGAAGAGCACCAGCACCAGCCTTGAGTAGAAAAGCTAAAGGAGACCAAGACCCTGAGTTCAAGCCCTAGTACGAGAGAGAGGGCGGGGAAGGAACGGTACCACGGAAAAGTAGAAAGAAGGCCATTAAAGACACGCAGCAGCATAAACATGGGTGTTACTGAAAGATGGTATCACAATAGGTATCTGCTAGCTGGCTGATCTGGGTTATGAGAACAGAAAACTCAAAAACGTTGGCTTTAATGATGGTTCTCAAATGCGAAGCCCAGTTCTTCCTAGACACGTCCAGGAAGAAGAGAAGACGGTGCCCCTGCAGTTCAGCCTTATTCCTGCTAAAGCCTCAGCACCCCCCTCCCCCCCCCCTCCCATCACCCCCCACCCCCCAGCCCGCTTAGCTCATGCGGGAGCCATGCTGCCCACTGCCCGGTCTCTGTGGCCTTCTGCTTGTTTGCTCAGTTCAACCTCCCATCTCTCTTCTCTGGTCCAAATTTAAGGTTCAATTGACTTTCTTCAATCATTTAAATCTGTAATTCACTTTTATTCTGGGTGTTGAATTAAAAGCCTATGACATTATTTTTGTTATAAATGCTGATTTATGTCAGGACTGGAGTGATTTTACATATGCTGCATTTAAGAAAACATATGCTGTTTTCTTAAGGGAGTTACCCACTGCTTTGAAAACAAGCATGAGAGAAATCCACTTCTCAACAGTATACCTTACTTGGTTGAGGTCTCACTCATAGACATGCTTCAAGTACTAGAAAAACTTTACACATGTGTATCCTGCTTTCTTAACAACAGTTACATAATGCTGGGCGCCGGTGGCCACACCTGTAATCCCAGCTACTCAGGAGGCTGAGATCTGAGGATCATGGCTCAAAGCCAGCCCAGGCAAGAAAGTCCATGAGACTCTTATCTCCAATTAACTACCAGAAGACCGGAAGTGGTGCTGTGGCTCAAGTGGTAGAGTGCTTGCCTTGAGCTAAAGAGCTGAGAGACAGCGCTCAGGCCCAGAGTTCAAGCCCCATGACCAAAAAAAAAAAAAGAAAGAAAATAAAAAGAACAGTTATATAAAACTCTATGACTATAGCAATGTGGTTTGAGAGGAGTTTTTTGCTAAGTTATCAAAATTCTAATCATGACTGCCTAAATAATGTTGATCTAAAAGACACCATCATTTAAACCTCTACTATTTAAATATTTGATGAATTGATTCATATAAGACCAAGGAACTATGGCTTTTCTATTGGTTATAATTTTCTATTTCTTAATTCACATATTAGTCAACTGCCCTCAGCCAGTTCTGTGCTCAGTTCTGCCATTGTACCTGTTCTGTGCTCAGTTCTGCCATTGTACCTGTTCTGTGCTCAGTTCTGCCATTGTACCTGTTCTGTGCTCAGTTCTGTCATTGTACCTGTTATTTAAAACTTTATCATCTTTAGTGGTAGGCTCACAGAAATATTTTTTAGAAAAATACACACACACACACACGTACACACACATACACATATACACACACAAATGGCTTCACCGGCCATCAAAAGACCTCTCACAGGCTCTCATGGTTGAGCTCCTGCTGCCCAGCAAGCATGAATTCAAACCTAATACTTCCAAGAGAAAAGTCCCTTTAGGGTTTAATGCTTGCAGGATAGTGACATTATCAGTCAGAAATGCACATCTGTTAAGTGGTAAATTTCCTGGGCCCAGGTTCTTATTCAAATTATTTGACTGTTCCTAAACAATGAAGATGCAATGGTAAAATGATACAGTGTATTTGACGCTTAAACTCGAAACCTGAAATATTAAATTCTAAGGGAAACTTTAATGACCCATGCCTGAGCGAAAGCAACATTACAATTTTTAAAAACTAGAAAACACACTTTAATTATGTGTATTTTTAAGTGTTATATACAGTAGTATATAATTATTTTGGTGAGACCTCAATATAAAATTTTATCATGGGCCATATTTTTCTCTAGACAGAAAAAAAATGACTTAAAAGACATTTCTATTCAATAAAAACTACACACTTACAAAATTGACTAAATATTAATTGGATCCTAAGGGCCTGGATATTAGGTTTCCCAGGTAAGCTTTTTTAGTTTCAGAAGTAACTAGTTCGATTCCTTAAGCAACACTCAGGTCATTAGGTAACTGTCTGTTCCTAGAGCAATACCAACATCACTGGAGAAACAAACAACACACAGAAAAGAGAAAAACACCTCCCATTCACAAGACCAAATGGCTTCTTGATAGAGGCCTGTTTTTCCCAAAAAGCTATAAACCTTCCACTATTGGCCACGTGTTAGAAACTCGCTTGCAATAATGAGAATACTGTTCACAAATGCATTCACAACATTGATTCTCTTTTTTGTAAATTAACTAACATCCCCACCCTCAGAGTAATCCTTTGCGGAGAAGCAGACCTGTGGGGACAACACAGCTGCTATGAAAAGGGAAATGAGCTGTCTCCGCAACAGAGGTGAGGGACAAGGGGGGTCTTGGTGGAAAGCCATCGCAAACGGTGAGGTTCTCCACCCGAGAAAAAGAAACCGTGTTCTCACCTTCTCTGAACGGGCAAATCTCAAACCTCTAAGCCTCAAATATTCTCTACAGCTGGTGGGATAAATGATGAGATACACATGGTAGAAATGAAAAGAACTGTCCTGTTATTTAGCAATTGTTAAGTAATTAAAAAGAGAACTCATGTTAGAGGAAAACAAACTAAAAGGTAGTCAGAAGAAGCACAGTCTCTCCAGTAACTCAGAAAATACCACATAAGCCAGGGTAGCTTGACACTGAGTCAAAACAGCACCTCAAAGTCTGAGTCAGGTTTTTATCTCCTCTGTCTTCCCAAGTTTATCTCTGGTAGACATATTAATGAGCAGTTAGAATGAAAAAAGAAGAAATAAAACAGAAGGTAGGAGGAAAACCAGAGACTGTGGCAAATTATAAATTAAGAATTAATTACAAAGACCACAAAAATAGAACTAGATAACTGGAGGGAAGAGGGCTTGGGATAGATGGGAGAGGGGAGAGGAAAGGGGCGAAGCCAATCAAGATGCATCACGTGCATAAATTAACACGCTGAATCGAGCCCTTGGTACATCCATTTAAAGATAAGAAAATAAATTTAAAAAATAAAGATCACAACTCCTTCAGTGACTTGTGAGATAAAGCCAAGTCTCAGACCTGAATTTCCTATAATGCCCAATAAAAGTAATACACGGTAATAACCAGCATGATTTTCAGCCTAAGTACCAAAGCTTATTACCTAAGGCATCCACAAAAGGTGTTGAGTGAAGAGCCATTCCTTAGGGGAGATGAAAAGCATGTCTATATACATAGAGTAAAAACCACTGAAGACCCAGCCAGACCTACAGATCCTATTTGACCATAAGGTTTTGTAACAACACATTCTCCTTCACCTTACCTCAGCCCAACTGACCACCACCTGCCAGGCCAGCGGTACACAATCCACCTCTTCATTACTACTGAAAACCTGGCTATTTGGGGGGCTTAAAAAATCAAGTCCCTATTCTTATGGGCTACGCCTTCCCAAGGTCCTCTTATTGTCCAACAACAATGGCAGTATGTAACATAACTAATGCGAAGGGTGGAACGTGTGTGTGTGTGTGCATGTGTGTGCGTGCGTGTGTGTGTGCACATGTGTGCGTGTGCGTTTGTGCATGTGTGTGTGTGTGTGTGTGTTTAGAGGGTGGGCTGGGCAGTTTTAGATGAAAGCAATTAGAGGGAATTTTTTTTTATCAAGTGCATTGAGCAGTGGGCTGGGGGTGTGTACATAAGCATCTAGACACAAAGCACTTCCCACATAGAGAAGAGGAAATATAAAAGCTCTCCCACTGTGTCTCCTTGGCCTGCTAAAGAAACAGGGACAGCAGTGTAGTTGCAGTGGATGGAAGGGAGATGGGAAATGAACAGAGGAGTTGAGCTTAGAAAGGGAACTGGGGCCCCAAGGTCAAGCAGAGCACTGAAGGCCGTGGTAAAGACCTTGAATTCACTCATTCAGCTATGAGCATTGAGGTCCAGATATGTGTTACCTACCATGCAATAAAACTCAGCATTTCTTCTAACTAAGGTATCTCTTTTGCAAAAAAAACCAAAAAACAAAAAAAACATTTTTTGTAAGTAGAAAATAAATCAATTAATTGGTATCATGATGATCCAAGAATGTGGTTTCCCAAGAGGCCAATAAATGGCACAGTTGCTAAACTGTGGTTAGCAAAACAAGATGTTCCTCTCGGTGCTTCTTGAAAAGAACTTCAGGACCCTGCGATGCTATGCAAGAGAAGAGGAAGAAAAGAAAAGCAGCTGAAAACTGATGCCCACCAGAAAAATTCCAAAGTTGTGATGTCCCTGGCATGAAGCCAAATAGCTCATGAAGCTCCATGTTCTAGTCCTGTCTCTGGGCCCCAGAGACAGCAGTGAGAAAGTATCTGAGAAGAAATGCACTCCCCAGAGTTACAAGTCTAGCTCTGTGCTTTGTTATTTGAACCACAGAAATGCCATCTGCTTCCAACTGATGCTTATTTATGTGGCTTAAGAAAAGGCATTTAAAGATTTTACACATAAGGCATTCAACATGAGACATTATAAAATGAAAACAATGTTGTGTGCATATAAATGTGTGTGTAAAAGTTGCAATTTAATTGGACGGACTACACATTTTCACATTGCCTGAAGCAATCTTGGTTTACTGCTGTTAGCCCAAATGGAAGTATTAATGGCACTCCTTTCAAGTCCCAAAAATGTTCTGCACTGGACAATCAGTTACCCAGTCACCTTCTCTACCGGTTATGCCAAATAGTCCTGGCATCTCAGCACTAGTTACAATGATTTTGTTTTACAAAACGTTTTAATTAAAGCAGTTTAAAAGTAAGAGTTTCATGGTAAAACTAATAAGGCCAAAAAAATCACAAATATTAAAATAACGCATAATAACCAAAAAATCAAGGACATAAAAATGACAGATGTTTAAAGAAAAGCCTGTCCCCATGTTATCATTTTCAAAGAAGTAATGAAATATGTTTTAGATCCAGGTACATGTGTCTTAGTGTCAGGGTGACCTTAGAACATGGAACTTGTTGACAGGGATTTATACAATGTCATCACATGGAACTGTTTAATAATGAGCTTGCAATCGATACGAGGCTCTTCAGGCAAATGAACAAATCCAACAAAACCCAGTGGTAACAGAAAAGACACAGGACACCCCTCGGCTAGACCAGGAAAGACCCACACGCTCCCCAAGGAAACAATGGTGATTGCACTGAGCCTGAAAAGATGAAAAGGCATGGGAGAGGAGGACAGGAGGGAAAGGGGAAAGATTCTAGACCAAGGGGTCATCTGCAAACACCAAAGATGTGGAAAATCTTTGGGGCTGGTGCACTGACTGGAACACAGCCCTAAGTGAGGTGAATTTTATTCTTCTTTAATTTTATTTTATGTAAAGATGCTCTTAAGACGGCAGGAGACAATGAGTGCTTTCGATGTAAGGGCAGAATCTGCACTTCAGAAAGGCCACGGTGGGAGCAATAGGAAAGACGGCTTTGAGGCTGGAGATAGATCAATGAGACGGCCACTAGAGAAATTCAGGTTAAAAGAACCATTTCAAGGGCTTAAGTAAGAAGAGAGTGCATGCATAGTTGGTAGATAGTTCAAAAGGCTTGATCGAAAGAAATCGATTTAGAAATCACCAATATTTTAAGTAGTTGAATTGTAAACGATGTGATCTGCCAGAGAGAAACTATTAGAAGAGAAGAAAACCAGCAAGCTAGCATTGGAGCGACAGACCAAGCGTTCCAGTCGTTTTTCCCATCCAGCCTCTCTACCGCAGTGGTCCGCCGCTGGGCGGGGCAGGGCCGCGGCCCCTCCAGGCCGCAGGTGTGCTGACCCGGTCTGCACGTCTACATCTTATCAGTGGACACCAGACCTCAAAGGTCCTCTGTGCAATTCCGTCACTTCCCCAAGCGGCTTAAAATCCAACCAATCCAACCGGCGGAGCGGAGAGCGGTGCGCATTCTTCAGACATAGGTCTGAGCTTACAATTTCTTGGTAAGGCATTTGTCGATGAGGCTCCGAAGCACAAGAGGACAGGGGCTGTGCTGCCAGCCTGGGAAACAGAGGGTGGACAGAGAGCGGGGGACCGAGCTGCGGGGAGCGGCGGGGAGCGGCGGGGAGCGGCGGGGAGCGGCGGGGAGCGGCGGGGAGCTATGGGGAGCTGCGAGGAGCTGCGGGGAGCTGCGGGGAGCTGCGGGGAGCTGCGGGGAGCTATGGGGAGCTGCGAGGAGCTATGGGGAGCTGCGGGGAGCTGCGAGGAGCTATGGGGAGCTGCGGGGAGCTGCGAGGCGCTATGGGGAGCTATGGGGAGCTGCGGGGAGCTGCGAGGAGCTCTGGGGAGCTATGGGGAGCTGCGGGGAGCTAAGGGGAGCTAAGGGGAGCTGCGGGGAGCTGCGAGGCGCTATGGGGAGCTATGGGGAGCTGCGGGGAGCTGCGAGGAGCTCTGGGGAGCTATGGGGAGCTGCGGGGAGCTAAGGGGAGCTAAGGGGAGCTGCGAGGAGCTATGGGGAGCTATGGGGAGCTGCGGGGAGCTATGGGGAGCTGCAAGAAGCTATGGGGAGCTATGGGGAGCCATGGGGATCTATGGGGAGCCATGGGGAGCTGCGAGGAGCCATGGGGAGCCATGGGGAGCTGCGGGGAGCTGCGGGGAGCTATGGGGAGCTGCGGGAGCTGCGGAGAGCCGCGGGAGCCATGGGGGCCGGGGGAGGGAGGTCGCCCCCAATCTGCACCGGGACACTGAGCCCTTCGGCACTGCCGTTAATCTCGGAGGAGGGGTGTGAGCTGGCTTCTCGGCCTGCTGATGAGTGCAGTGGTCTGAAGGGAGATGTACGCAGGGAAAGGCTTGGCACACGGGGACCACATCTGTCTTCATGAAAGGCTTTGGGGGAACTGGAAAGAATTGCGTTCGGGACCTCCGAGCAGGAGAAGCAAGGACATTTCATGTCTGGTTCAGTCCTGAGCTATTTCAGGGTTGGGTCAGTAAATACCCCTACATGGAGAAAGCTGAAGGATGAACAGTAATCTCCGGGAGAAACAGAGGTTTGTTTTAAAGTAAGCTACAGAATATTTTGGAAAGACAGTAAAAATATACAGGAGATTGAGCCCAGAGCATAAAGGAGAAAGAATGGAAGCCAGAGATGGTCTGGGGACAAGCTGTCTGATCGTCCACCGACTGGCGGTTTTCCAGGATGTCAGATAAAATGGGAAATGATAAAAAAAAAACCATACATACCATAAACACTTCATATAACTTCAAGCATAAATGTGCACACATGTGCCCATCTTTTGATGTAAGGCCGGGCCTGTTCTCTACATATGGATCCGCTGATTGGAGTTATGCCTCTTCTGTCTTACATAAACACATCCTTCATCTATGATTTTCAGTTTTCCTCTCTTTAAAGTAGAAAGAGAACCTGAACCCACTCATCAAAGAATCGGGTGCAGAGTTCACCTGGATTTTTATAACACCCGCCCTAGCAACACCGTCCTAGGCACATCTCACCAAAAGCAAAGCCTCTTTGCAGCTAACATTTGTGAAGACTTTCCAAGAGAGTCAGCTCAGTTTCCACAGAACCAAAACTCAGTCTTTTTGCATGTGATCTGTCCATGGGTTCTCCCTGTAAAGTATATAAAGTAAGAAATAAAGCTAACTAATTAGCCTTGAAGACAAATACAATCTAACTGACCCTTGCAAAGAAGAGAGGATAACTGGGGAAGGCCGACACTGAGGATCTAAAGAGAGGCCTCCTGGCCAAACACAGCTGGGTGCTAATGTAGCAATCCACAGAGCTAACAGGGCGTGCAGTATTGGTTAATCCTGTCACTCCATTAAGAGATCAATGGAAGGAGCTTTAAATGAATGGTGACAAGACAGAAGAGCAAGCAGGGAGCAGGAAGTGAAGTTTTAGGAGCTGGCTTCGAGCTCCACTGCAGTGGAGTGCTGGTAATGAAGATGGGCTTTGGCTTTTCTTCCCTGAGTGCTTTCTCTTTGTTCCACAGCTCCTTATCAACTAGAGTTGTTTGTGGTTTGGGGATAAAAAAAAATGAGGAGTTAGGAAACCAAGAAGAAAAGCAGAACCACCAAGAGAAGGGGTCTAAATTTCCAGTTGCTTCTGGTCCCCAAGATGTTCTGATTTGTTCCTTTCCTTTCCGTAGTTAGGAATCCAACTGCCTCCCCCGTTCATTGTGCATGCACTCTTTCTTTCCACCTGTTTTTCTGCGAGGTAATGGGGAAATTCACAGTCATTCACATTCACTTTTGTCTCTTTATCCCTAGTAGTTTTTCAAAGAAGTCACTGCCACAAGCCATATAGAAAGAGAAGGGCCAATGAATGTTGAAGAAATGTCCATAGGCCCAGGGCCAGCTGTGATGGGGTCAGGCCTGCCCTATCCTAGATATTTTCTTTTGTTTTCTAGTAGTTTCTAGTAGTTTCTGTAGTCCCAGGAGTTCAGAATAGGTTCTCCATATTCCACAGTGAACAGTCTCCAATTTGGGAACTCTTTCCCCCATCACTCTACAACATAGACTCAAAAGATATTCAGAATAGAGAATGCAGGCTGTTGCTACAGTGCTACCCATGAGCCACCTCACTGTGCTCACTCCCTTGATTACGCAGCCTGTGAGGGGCCTGTAGGCTTCAGACATCATCTTGTTTGTCTGGTCCTCACCGAGGTGGTGTTATTACTGCCATCATCACAGATAAATAGCAAAACCAGGGAGAAATAGTAGGATGCCTGATGTCCCATAGAAAGTGTCACGAGGCGAGATTTGAATCTAGGAAACGAGGTCTCAGCGGCTGGGCTCTGCACCAGACGTGACTCTTTCTCAGAGTAGAGCCCTTTACATCATTTTCACACCGGTGATACCTTTACCTAAGAGTTGCCCTCATCCACACCACAGGAAAAGTTAAATGTCAATGGATTGCTCTAAAGTCGTGTTTTTCTACTTAAGACAATAAAGAACAAATGCAGTATGCTCTTTCTGGTCCACAGGAAACCCTCCCGGAGGAGAGGACAGTGTGCCTGCTCAGCACAAGTGTGCAGATCCAGTTCCCACTCCAGCCTGGCCACAGTCCTTCCCCAGGACAGTGGAGGGGTCAGGCGCCGGCAGGGGAGGGTGGGGAAAGCAAACACACACTCACAGGGCGATAGCTCGCACTTACCTTTTTGGTGCACTTCTTGACAGTGCTGATCAGCTCCTGCATCACCAGGTCCACGCTCTTCAAGGAAGGTCCTTTCAGCTTCACAATCTGTTTTTTGACTATGGCTTCAAAGGCCATGTCTGGAGTAAACAGGCCTGTCCTGGGAGGAAGAAAGCGAGCATCACATTAGGTTTAAACAATCAAGAAGGAGCCGGCGTGTTCACACGGACAGGCCGTTTAAGTAAGCATGCCACAGCCCAAGTTTGAAAGTTAAGCAGCAAGTTATTCTGCACATAGTACCATTACACTAGTAGCGCCAGTAGAGCTGAATGAACCATAGTAAATTCTGGTCTGCGGGAAAGTAACATAAGCTAAAAGCAATATCCAAAGGCTGAGGTGGAGCTCCGTGATGGAGCATGTGCCTCTCACGTTCCTGGAGCCCCAAGCTGACCAGATTTGGGTAGCAATCTGTCCAAACACGAAAGCTGCAAGGAGAGAGACGCTTGAACTCTGAGCAAGGGCAGGGACTACAGACCGCCAGCTCTGGGTTTGTGCATGTTTATCCTCTTGTTCCTAAGCCCTGCTCCCTCCCCACTTAGTAAACTTCTCTTCATTGACACCTCTTTAGGGACCTTTAGCGCTTCTCTACACCTGCCTTACTCAGCATCCTTCCTGTCACTTTTCAAATCCCCACCCTTCTGTGCTTCTGACTGTAGCAGTCACTCCACAATTGTCCTTTCTCCACATTGCAAATGGAATGAAAGTGAAGCCGCTTAATTCTGAAATTTTCCCACTCTTTGAACCTACTCTTTTGAAGTTCATTTCCCATCCAATTTATCCTACATTTCTGTGAATTTCTCTTTATGTATAATCAAGTATTCTTTGCCCTTGGCGAGCTGTGCATTGTATCCACTCCATTAACCTGTACAAATTATTCCTGTACGTCCAGTCCCAGCTCAGAGGCAACCACACCTACAGCTCCAAACCTTTTCGAGTTCTGCCACTGAGAGCTCTTTCTTCTCAGCCCCACATTCAGTTCTGCACTGCAGTAAACAGGGCACGCATTCTATTCCCATACCTACACTGCAGGAGTAGTTACCGTGCCCCACAAGGACAGCCGCCCTCTCCTGCTCATCGCTGATGGTGTTAGCAATGAGAAAGGCAAAAGATCTCTATCTTCAGATCTTTCATAGACAAAGATGGCTTCTACCAATCCAATATCTAACAGAATCAAATGGAAAATTTGAGGGTGGGTTATTTCCAGTTTTTTAATTTATAATTTTGTCTATTTTATTGCAAAGGTGATTACAGAGGGGTTACATAAGTAAGGAAATGAGTGCATTTCTCTTTGCAGTCTTATTTTATTTTATTGTAAGGTTGTTGTCAGAGGGTTATAGTTATGTAAGTAAGGAAATGAGTGCATTTCTTATTGAACATTGTTGCCCCTCCCTTGTTTTCTCCCACTTTCCCTCTCCACCCCCCAACTTGTAAATTTCAACTGCAACATAGTGTCTTGTGAGTATTGCTGTTGCATTGGTTCACCCCAAATGGAAATTTTTTTAATTAAGTATATTTAAGAGACTAAATAATCACATCAGTGGCTGTCTCCTACACAAGATACTATACTTTTCTTTGCTTAGAAGTGGCCACAGACAAGATGGCATCTCCCTCAAATGAAATCATCTGTGATCCAGGCAGCCTGTCTGATTATCTTGAATTTGGGATGCCAAATGCAACCTACAGTCATTAGACTAGGTGTGGCCTTCTACATACAAACTCAAGAGATGCATGTCCCTGTCATTGGACCGTAGTTCTCTAAAGAAAGTGCTATGGACTGAACGTGTGTCCGTCCCCCTCCATGTGCTGTGATTAGGGGGTTGGGCTTAGAAGGTTGCAGGGTAGAGCTCTCATGAATGGAACGAATGTCTTCAGGAAAGAAAGTAAGAGAGCTTGCTAGTTCTCCTTCTGTCCTGGGAAGAAACGATGAGAGAGGAGCAGTCGGGAACCCGCGTCTCATCAGAACTGACACGCGGGGCTTAGACTTCGCCTCCAGAGCTGTGAGGCAGCTTGTATTTACTTTTCTAAACACCCCGTCTATTATTATACTATCATTTCCAGTCTAATTTATCCCAACAGCAGGAAAAGACAATGGAAAACAACTTAGAATAATCTCTCTCCGAACCAGATCCCCCAGCCCACCTCCCAGCCTCCTCTGCGGGCTCAGCCACACGCCTCAGGGAAGTTAAACCCCAGCTCCCAGCCCTGTCACACTTCCCTGCCATTATGCCTTCGTCTCCGTCACTCCTGCTCAGCCTCACCAGAGGCCCTCGCCATTCCAGCCTCAAGCACTGCCAGCACACCCTTCCTTCCTCTCGGTGCACTGTGTCACCACGGCACACGCATGCACATGAGTGTGCGCGCACACACGCACACACACACACACACGAGCACTGGTAGATGTATAACACACCACAGCATCTTGAAAGTATTCTCTGAAAAAGCAAGTGTGGTCAGTTCAACATCGACCTTCATTGAATCTTGCTGTATCCTTGATCCACCATTCTCTGTATAAATAATGACTGCTGATGAGCACGTGAGATCCTGGGCTGTCACAGGATCTGCTCATCTGTGTGAAGACCAGCGCACCTTCTGTTGTTCACAGGAAGCACTTCGAGTGCACTTTGTTTCTTACTGCCACCTTGATCCTCCGCTCAGATAAGGGGGGCCTACTTTACCGGGGACTTACAAATACCCCTTTGCCTTCGGGAGCCTGAAGGCAAGGGAAAGGGGAATACTTGCCTGATGCCATGGATGTTTTTGATCGCATAGCTTATTTCTCTTCGCAGTTCCTTCTCATTGAACTCCATCTGCAGATGCAAAATGAGCCACAGTTAACACTTAATTCCAGTCTAAGCATATTTTATATATCACAGAGAATAACTTGACTTTGTGACTAATAAATGGATATTCATATTTCTCCTAAGCTAAGCCCAGATGGCCAAAACATCTGTTTATACAGAGTTCAAGCACTTCCTAGAGCATTAGGGACTTCTGGGAGTTTCAGTGTAGCATATTTTAACTCTAATATCTATGTGTATAGAATGCCTTCTGGGCATCCATCTACCCACTCGGTGACACACATCACTCTTCACGAGGACACGGGTAAATGACGACGGAGGATGGACCACAGCCACACAGCGGTCCTGAGACGCAGCATGGCAGTCTTTTCTCCCTGATCATTTTAATCTCCTGGTTCAAGGCCTCTGTATAAAAGGAAATTAATAATATCCCACCAAGCCAACACAGAATAGATTACAAGTAGTCCCAGAAGTCCAAAGCACCATAAATCCACTCGAAAGAACAAAATGTTACAGAGCTTAATCTTGGAAAGCAGGTCCAGAGCATAACAATTCAGCCCTGACTCTGAGATCTCTCTTCCAGCTCTGCCGGCTTCCTCCTTCATCCTCTGTGCCTCAGACTTGCCTTTCCTGTACCTTGGCTCCCCCCTTCCAACACCCCCCCACACACCATTGCTCCTGGTTTTCTCTCCGAGTACCCTCGGCCTACCCGAGTCTTACTTCTTATCTACTCACCGGCCCTTCCAAACTCAGATCAGAAGCCTGGCTCCCTGCAGACGTGGTTATGATTCATATCTGTGGGCTTTGTTTCCATAGCACCCTGGGCTGAAACTGCCACTTTACTTAGCACATTTTAATAAAATCATCTATTTATTTATCTGTCAGCTTCCCACACCAAGATAAAAGCACCCACCTCTTTGGGTGTGAGCCAAACAGGATGGAGTTTAAAAGAACTCAACTTCCTGTCGGGCATTTCACCCTTAGCAAGCAGAATTCTCATTTCACACACCCACAACAACATATCTTTTCCTCAGTTTCCCTCATCTGATGATACAGTCATCCATTCACCTACAAAAGCCAAAAGCCTGGGAATTATCTCAAAGTGATCTTTGTTTGCTGTCCAATCCAAGCCTTCAGTCTTACCTCCACAACTCTAAACTCACCCATTTCTTTCCATCTTCTCTTATGACACCATTTTACTAGAAGCAAAAGAAATCTAAGTTTTGGCGCCCCTCCTTTGTACGAGACTCCATCTAAATGCTGTGGGTTTATGGTTTTGTACCTGGGCCTCCGGGTTACGAAGCTTTGTCCCTGAAGGAAGTGGCCCCTGCCTGGGCCCTGTTGTTCCAACTTAGCTATTCTTTTCCCCTCTCAGTCCGGCAGGCATAGTGCTCCTTTAGCATGGGGTCTCTCACACACACAGAGTTCCTTTTGCGGGACCCTCGCTTTGCTCCAACCTACAGGGCCCTGGGTGAACCAGTCAGCTCTGCACGGGCCAGACACATTCCTGCTCCTGACTCTCAACGCTGCTGCTTTTCCCTGCAGGGGCCCACCTCTGCCCCCTCCCCGCCCCCTCCGCAGAGCGGACGGCCTGGCTTCCGAGTCCTCCTGCTCTCCCTGCTCTCCTCGCACCCCTTACTCAGGCAGGACTTGAATAAACAACTGATTAAAAGAGCACTCGCATCACACC
This sequence comes from Dipodomys ordii, assembly GCF_000151885.1. Classification (NCBI taxonomy): domain Eukaryota; kingdom Metazoa; phylum Chordata; class Mammalia; order Rodentia; family Heteromyidae; genus Dipodomys; species Dipodomys ordii. Next base: position 18,135,470 of record NW_012267243.1, on the reverse strand, counting down.
ACCAAAAACACTATGCTGTCTGCGTCTCGTGTCCCCTGTTTACCACGGGACAAATTAGGACGCCCTTTTGTCTGATCACTGGCACTTCGAACCTTGGTACACACGAATTGCATGAGACGTATTTTTAAATTCACTAGATAACATGTGAACACTGTGGACAACTCAATTCGTGTTTCTTAAACTAACTTGAAATGTTAATTCCCGTGAAATGATATCAGGAAGTATTCGTGCCCAAAGACTTATCTTCGCTTCATACCACCCATATACGATTGTATCAAGAGATTCGTAAAAAAGAATGTGCAAATGAAGTAGAATGAGGGGGAGAAAGGGGTACTCAGGACAAACCTTTACTATCTCGAAGGGAAAGCGTTCGTGGAAAATGCGGTTGATTTTCGCGCCTCCGGAGAGCTCCAGGGTGTCAACTTGATCACCTGAGCCCTCAATTCTCTTCTCAAAGTCCACCGCAAATTGCTGGACCATCCTGTGGTTGTAAGGGAGAGATGAGGTCAAGTCGAAGCTCTGGTTTTGCACTCCTCCTTTCAGGCACTCTGGGTCTTCCCTAGGAGTCTTCCCTGGTGTTCTCAGTGGCACCCACTGGTTCAACTCTAGAATATCGTAATGTGAGTACACATTCTGGAGATTGATTTTAAGGCATTTAACTAGAGTAAATATCTTTCTTGAACTGTGTTCTGACCTCATTTGTTAAGTAAGCCCTTGAATGAAAATGGAATGTTGTACATGTCATTACAGTCACATCCTCACATGAGCCTAGCAGACACCCCACCTGCCCACTGAGACCCCCACTCCTCCCCCCCGGACCTCAGCCTTGGTGTCTCTCACACAAGAAACTTCAGTGCTAGTTCCTGGGAGCCACTGACCCATGGACCCAATTATATACTGGCCAATCATTTCCTCTCACCCATCCTGAATTCAACACACCGAAATCGTGATCCACTCAACTTCTCTACTCTCCCTTTGGCTTGGCCGTCGGCAAGCCATCCTGGGATCACCAATGCTACCTCTACATGTGGGTCCTGGGATCACCGATGCTCCCTTAATGTCGATCCTGGGATCACCGATGCTACCTCTGGAGGTCCATCCTCAGATCACCGATGCTACCTCTAGAGGTCCATCCTCAGATCACCGATGCTCCCTTAATGTCGATCCTGGGATCATCGATGCTACCTCTGGAGGTCCATCCTCGGATCACCGATGCTACCTCTGGAGGTCCATCCTCGGATCACCGATGCTACCTCTAGAGGTCCATCCTCAGATCACCGATGCTCCCTTAATGTCGATCCTGGGATCATCGATGCTACCTCTGGAGGTCCATCCTCGGATCACCGATGCTACCTCTACATGTCGGTCCTGCTTTCCCATTCATCCTTGTGAGGACCAGATCTCACCCCAGCTCTACGACACCAGTCTTTGGCCCCTAACATCCTTGACACCTGGCTCTGTCCTTGTTCTTCAGTGGATTCCCACGTTTGAAACTAAAGCCAAACTCAGCCCACGGCCCAGGATTCTGCGTGCCCACCCCACCTCGCACTGCCCGGCCAGCCAGGCAGCCGGCGGGAAGCTCTCTGCTCTCCCCAGCGGGCCGCGCCGAGGCTTTCGCACTCAAGGCTGCCGCCTCTCCCCTGGCTGCTCTGCCGGCCACTTTCCATCTGCCTTTAAGACTCAGCCAAGCGTCAGGGTTCCCCAGAAACCCGCCTCATCCCTCCCCCGGCCTTCACACTGCCGCGCCCAGCAGAGTCGTAGCAGGCAGCATTGCTCTTGTAAAGGCGAGGACCACGCATCGGACTCACCTCTGCTTGCTAAAACATATAGTCTGCTTTAATCCGACACCTGAAGACCCCCTCAGTGAGATGAACACATACAGTTGTTTTGATCTGCAATTATTAGGCTTAGAAACTCTAATTTTGACATCTGGAATTGTTTCAAATTCAGACTCTCACAGGAAAATCATTCAAGCTATGTAAGAGTTTTATCTTCTCATTGACTTTCATTAAAATGATGAGGAATTAAAAGTAATTACAAATTATTTAGGGGAAAAATCTAGGATATAATTGGACTTAGCTGTACCTGTGCATATGTTAGTGGCATTTTTTAATATGGCTTGGCAGCTATAATGATATGTAAACATTTTACAAAATTCAGCAGCTCCTTCTTACCTGCACAGCCTACAATAAGCTGTGCGCAAATGCACACTGCTTCTCTCCCTCCTTATACCTGGCAAGTTCCTCTCACGGGCCGGGATCCTATGCATCATTTTCTCTGCAAACTTATAGCTTTCTTCCTATGTAATTGCTTCCTTATCTGAACTCTTACCATTTTCAACATACCATAACAGCATTTACCAGAATCTAGCACAATTGTTCATGGGACTCTATTTCCCTACTTCTCAGCAAAGTGTCCTATTCATTGTCCAGTCTTTGGTGGACAACACAGAAACAGACTCTGAGCATAGCACAGGAAGAGACAAAAGCAGATAGGAAAAAAAGCAGTAGGCCAGTAAGGTAGGAGGGAAAGGGGGAGTGGGAGAGAGGAAAGAAATGGATCTGCAAAACCAGGGCCAAAGAAAGAAGCTGAATCAGCACTTTGGTCAACAGCCTACCAGTGTGCCATGCTACGCCCAGAGGGCCACAAAGGGTGGGTTTGCAGTTAGATACTAAGATAATGACCTAGCCCTGAATACAAGTAGCTTTCTTTGCTCTGCTTTTTTAAGAGTTTAACCATAAACAACAAGAGAAAGGGGAAACAAAGGAGGAGGCGACAATGCTTGATAAGGAAAGTGCTCATTACCTCGCCCATGTATTGTAACCCTCTGACGGGATTTTCACAGTAAAAAAATATTAAGGTCAAGGTTTTAGGGAAAAAAAGAATAAATGAGCTAAGAGTTGTACCTACTTTTAAAAAAATCTTTCCATGGTGTCATTACTTGTACTCATTTTTATTTATTATTGTCAAGTAGCTGCATTCAATTTACCATGGTCATTGTGTGTATAATACATCTTGACCAGTGTCACCTCTTCCATCATTTTCTCTCTCTCTCTCACACACACACACACACACACACGCACACACACGCACACACACACACACACACACATACACACACACGCGTGCACATACACACATACACACTCACACACACACACGCACACACGCACACCACACACACACACACACACACACACGCCAACACTCCTACCCCATCCCACCATCATCTCAAGTTACCTAGCTCCATTTTCCTAAGTCCACTGAGTTCTGTCACGGTGCTACCCATGGTATCATTTCCTAAGTCCACTGAGTACTGTCACGGTGCTACCCATGGTATCATTTCCTAAGTCCACTGAGTTCTGTCACGGTGCTACCCATGGTATCATTTCCTAAGTACACTGAGTACTGTCACGGTGCTACCCATGGTATCATTTTTCAAATGAGTAAAGAAGAGGTGACGCACTGGAGATGTTAGTTGGGTCATTGGGGGAAAAATGTATTAAATTTTGTGTTTTAAATGTCAACTTATGAATGCTTTGTTTCTCTGTTGAGAAACAAGTATACCATAGGAGGCATCACACATCATCTTCACAAGCCAACCTCAGCGAGGTATCCTGGGATTTAAGTGGAGAAGTCCTCAGTTGACAGGACCCTAAGAAAGGCTACCGCATGGAGATAAATAGATTAGGCCCGGGACTGAGGGAGAGATCAGAGGTGTCAGAGAACGGGCCGTCAATTCTCTACCCACCCTGCGATCCTATCCTAAGTCTCCGCAGGGACTCATCCACTAACCTCAGGATAAGATAAAAGAGCATAAAGGCAGGAAAAATGCTTGGAAATTTTTAAGTTTGTATTTTCAAAGGGCCATATTGAAATAATCAGCAAAAAGGAAAGAGCGGCTGGGTGCTGGTGGCTCACGCCTATAATCCCAGCTATTCAGGAGGCTGGAGATCTGAGGATCATGGTTTGAAGCCAGCCCCAGGCAGAAAGGTCCCTGTGAGACTCTTACCTCCAATTAGACCACTCAAAAACTGAAAGTGGAGCTGTGGTTCAAAGTGGTAGAGTGCTAGCCTTGAACAAAAGAGCTCAGGGACAGCACCCAGGCCCTGAGTTCAAGCCCCACAACCAAAAAACAAAGGGAAGAGCAATTTAAATGTGGCCTCACTGTCTGTGTTTCCCACTCAATTGTCTAGAGATCAATCACATGGAGCAAGTGAACTGAAAAAGATTAGGACAAGTGTTATCTGCAGAAATGCTGCAAGACGAGGCATTCTTCCATCTGTGTCGACCCACTTCTAAGACAGGCAACAGAACCTGTGGAGTTACCACTGCTCCTGGCTGAACCCGGGGGGATGGGCAACCTCTGCCTTCAATCCTCGAGGAAATGGAAGGGCTCGGGGATACCGGGTCACATCCTGACAGCATGGTACCCAGTTACTTCATTCAGTCCCAGAAAACAGAATGACCAACAGACCGAGGTGAATGCAACTGAAGCAATGACTTGAAAATAAACCTTTGTGTACCATGTGGAAAGAGAACAAGGAAGCTCCGTGAGGGGTCTGGGGGGGTCAGAGCTGGGGGGCGCATCTGATCAGACACACTGTAAGTCAGCACCGACGGCTGTGCAACAGGAACCAACCGATGCTCCCACGGCCGGAGGAGGAGTAACAGAGAGGGACCTACTGCAGCAGTGCCTTGGTCTTCCTGGTGGGGTCTTCTGGTTTGAAGTTTTTGTAGGCTTCCACTTCATGTTCGATGGACAGCAGCTGGCCCTGGAGTTTGTTCCTGAAGTTTGGCAGGGTATCTCGAATGTGGTTGGTGAGTTGCTAAATAAACAAAATAAAATCATAAGTGCAGACACAGGACTGAGGGAAGATGCCGGCTGCTTGCTGCGTCGTTCAAGCCCTGGAAACCAAGCGTGTGTTCCAGGCCGACCCCCGTGGGGGGCGGGCGCAGAAGCATCACGACAGGCTCCGAACCCCAGGCACCGGACATTCTTTGGGGTTTTCTCTCTATTCCTTAAAAAACCCTAAACTATGACTGAGTTACGAACGATGCCACCGCTCATCTACCAGCTCCTCTGCCTCACAGCGAGGAACCGTACAGCTCAGTGTGGTAGAAATGCAAGAACTTGCAATCCTAGCTACAGAGGCAGCTCAGACCGGGAGGAACACGGCGCAGCCCAGCCCAGCCCAGGAAAAAATGTCCATGAGACTTCATCTCCATGGAAGAAGCTGGTGTCATGGTGCATGCCCGCCACCCCAGTGCAGCAGGAAGCATGGAGCAGGGAGATGATGGTCCGGGCACAAGCCTGGGCAAGAAAGCAAGGTCCAACCAGTACAAAAACAGGGAGGGGCTGCAGGCGTGTTCAGTACATCTGCCTAGCAAGCAGCTCTGAGATCCAACGCTTAGAACCACCCAAAAAACAGAAGAAAACTCTGAATTAAAAGAAGGAATAAACATAATACGCTTGACCTACGGTAAGTAATAAACTCAGAAACAAAGCAGGTCATGTAAATATAAAAGCACGGGAAAAAGAAAAGTATTTTACAAGCAATAAGAATTCATCTGTTTTAAACCATCTTCATGTATACTTGATCCTGAATATTTGTATTCATTAAATCTATCGTGACTTAATTGTCAGTGGTTTCTGGCTTCATAGCTGACCCGTAACAGGTGTGAGCTGTGAGTGCACAGGTGTGAGCTGTGAGCGCGCAGGTGTGATCTGTGAGTGTGCAGGTGTGAGCTGTGAGTGCGCAGGTGTGAGCTGTGAGTGCACAGGTGTGAACTGTAAGCAAGTGCGCAGGCGTGAGCTGTGTGTGCAGGTGTGAGCTGTGAGCGCGCAGGTGTGAGCTGTGAGTGTGCAGGTGTGAGCTGTCAGCGTGCAGGTGTGAGCTGTGAGCGCACAGGTGTGAGCTATGAACGCGCAGGTGTGAGCTGTGAGTGTGCAGGTGTGAGCTGTGAGCGCACAGGCGTGAGCTGTGAGTGCGCAGGTGTGAGCTGTGAGCTGTGAGCGCGAAGGCGTGAGCTGTGAGTGCGCAGGTGTGAGCTGTGAGTGCGCTGGTGTGAGCTGTGAGTGCGCAGGTGTGAGCTGTGAGCACACAGGCGTGAGCTGTGAGTGTGCTGGTGTGAGCTGTGAGCGCGCAGGTGTGAGCTGTGAGCGCGCAGGTGTGAGCTGTCAGCGCGCAGGTGTGAGCTGTAAGCGCACAGGTGTGAGCTGTGAGCACGCAGGCGTGAGCTGTGAGTGCACTGGTGTGAGCTGTGAGTGCACAGGTGTGAGCTGTGAGCACGCAGGCGTGAGCTGTGAGTGTGCTGGTGTGAGCTGTGAGTGCGCAGGTGTGAGCTGTGAGCGCGCAGGTGTGAGCTGTCAGCGCGCAGGTGTGAGCTGTAAGCGCGCAGGTGTGAGCTGTCAGCGCGCAGGCGTGAGCTGTGAACACACAGGTGAGAGCTGTGAGTGTGCAGGTGTGAGCTGTGAGCGCGCAGGCGTGAGCTGTGAGCCCACAGGCGTGAGCTGGGAGCGCGCAGGCGTGAGCTGTGAGTGCGCAGGCGTGAGCTGTGAGCACGCAGGTGTGAGCTGTGAGTGCGCAGGTGTGAGCTGTGAGTGCGCAGGTGTGAGCTGTGAGCACACAGGCGTGAGCTGTCAGCGCGCAGGCGTGAGCTGTGAGTGCGCAGGCGTGAGCTGTGAGTGCGCAGGTGTGAGCTGTGAGTGCGCAGGTGTGAGCTGTGAGTGCGCAGGTGTGAGCTGTGAGCGTGCAGGTGTGAGCTGTGAGTGCGCAGGTGTGAGCTGTGAGCACACAGGCGTGAGCTGTGAGCGCACAGGCGTGAGCTGTGAGTGCGCTGGTGTGAGCTGTGAGTGCGCAGGTGTGAGCTGTGAGCACGCAGGCGTGAGCTGTGAGTGTGCTGGTGTGAGCTGTGAGTGCGCAGGTGTGAGCTTTCAGCGTGCAGGTGTGAGCTGTGAGCGTGCAGGTGTGAGCTGTGAGTGTGCAGGTGTGAGCTGTGAGCATGCAGGCGTGAACTGTGAGCGTGCAGGTGTGAGCTGTGAGCATGCAGGTGTGAGCTGTGAGTGCACAGGCGTGAGCTGTGAGTGCGCTGGTGTGAGCTGTGAGTGCGCAGGCGTGAGCTGTGAGCACGCAGGCGTGAGCTGTGAGCATGCAGGTGTGAGCTGTGAGTGCGCAGGCGTGAGCTGTGAGTGCGCAGGTATGAGGTGTGAGTGCGCAGGTGTGAGCTGTGAGCATGCAGGTGTGAGCTGTGAGTGCGCAGGTGTGAGCTGTGAGCGCGCAGGTGTGAGCTGTGAGCGCGCAGGTGTGAGCTGTGAGCGTGTAGGCGTGAGCTGTCAGCGCGCAGGTGTGAGCTGTGAGGCGCAGGTGTGAGCTGTGAGCGTGTAGGTGTGAGCTGTCAGCGCGCAGGTGTGAGCTGTGAGCGCACAGGTGTGAGCTGTGAGCGCGCAGGTGTGAGCTGTGAACGCGCAGGCCTGGGAAGCCTCCAGTAGTGTCACACAGGCCCACCGAGGGGCTGCCAGCTGAGCAGGCAAAGACCCAGCCCACCTGGGCCCCTTCGGCTTTCCGAGCTCCCGACGGGAAGGACACACTGAGGTCAGCCCGGCTTCCCTTGGCACCATGGCCTCAGCTCCTCTCTCTGCCTCTCCCCGTTCTCCATCTCCTCGTCAGCCCCGCAACCCCGACACGCCTTCAGTGAGGGGCAAGGCCTCTTCCCCGTGTTCTCCCCTTTTAAGACGGGGTACCCAGACAGGCTTCCTCCTCCTCCCTGCTGCGGACGTACGATTGGAGCACCTGCGGATTCTTCCTGGGCGTGTCGCTGGCCGCCTCGGCGTCAGTGTGTCCATTCCCACAGGTCAGATCCCAAATGTTCCCCAGAGGCCCGTGTGTCAGAGCGTGGGTGCCGTGGGAGATGAGGACGATTGAACAGAGAGAGGCGGCGCTGCGGGCACGCCCGTGGAGGGGAGACCGGAGACCCTGGCGGCGCTGCGGGCATGCCCGTGGAGGGGAGACCGGAGACCCTGGCCTCTTCTCTCTCTGTCTGCTCCCTGGCTCCCATGAGTTCCTTCCCTGATCAATTGCTGCCACACGCTCAAAGCCACAGGAAGAGCAGTCAACCTCAAGCTGAAGCCTCTCAAGCCTAAAGAAACCTCTCGGTCACGGGGCTAACTGTGGAATGGCCATTCCGCCGGCAGATGCCTTCTGTTTTTCTAGCACTCAAAACTTAACTGATCCCAACTTTATCTTCCCTCATTGTGTTAGCAAATCTTAGGGAAGATTTTGTTTCCACTCGCAAGCCTGCATCCACATGAAGGTAGTGATCTTAAGAAAAAGAAAAGGCGGTGTCATGGGCATGCAGTAGGCTGGGAGATGGTGTGGCTCCTGCTTGCCGTAGCAGCATTCCTTCTCTGAAATCCATTCCTATTTCTAAATGATGCGACCAAGCACAGCCTTGGAGCCTCTGGATGCTTATTTACTTTTAATTTTAAAAGCATCAGTTTTATAGCACTCTGTGGTAAGTCACTTGACATGTACTGTTTTTATTTTCTAAAACATCCTCAGTTGCTTTGCCTACACGGCTGAGGTGTGATGTCACCACCTGACGCCTCCCCGGATTCCTTCAAGATACTAACACCGGAGCATCCATCACCACCGCCGCCCAACAACGATGACAGATGAGCGCTAACGCACACCTGCTACGATATAGCTAAGAAAGCTGCTCACCACACAAAGTCAAGGTCGCTGAGACTCAGGAAGGAAGCCTGTACCAAGTGGCAGTGGCACGCCTGTCACGATGCAGAACTCGAGTGGGAAGAAATGTGTGTGACACTAGTGGGCGGAGCCATGGGTGTGGGGCACACCGAGGCCAATTCCATTTAGTTTGGAAAAACAGGACACGTGGGAAGATGTGTTTCAGATTGGTGGAAATCAGGGCTTAATGAATCAGGACTTTTGAATGCTTTAAATTATGAACTAAAACAGGAATGAAGCTATGCTGGTGGTTCACGCTTCTCATCCTAGTTACTCAGAACCTTCAGATCTGGAAAATCACCATTTGGAGCCCATCTTGGCAAAAAACAAAAAGTGTATGAGACTGCATCTCTAAAATAACTACCAAAAAGCCATGCTGGAGGCATGGCTTCAGTGGCAGAGCACCAGCCCAGCTGGTAGAAGCAAATAAATCTAACATCTGTACAATACGGTATTCAAAACCACAGGTCTTAAGAGATGAGCTTTCCAGAGCTAGACACGCTCAGCCCCTTAGGGGGACTGTGCAGTGTGTATGAAGGTAGGCTCCAAAGTGTATGTGCTCCTGGGCTGAGCACTGTCTGTCGGCGATATTAAGGTGAAGTCAATTCATGGAGAAGGTTATTCTGTAGATCCAAGAATCTATGTTCAGACTGAAATTTCCATCATTAAATGAATGTCACTTTAGAATAAGAAGCATCCAGCCCAGGAGCTCCCGCGCCCTCCGGCTCCTGCTGCTTACCTGGTTCAGGACCTTCTGAAGGTGAGGGGTCCCCATGCGGTCAGCCATGTGTCTGTACGCCGGATGAGAGAGAAAGAACTTCCTCTCGGCCACAATGGCTGCTTTGATGTCCTTCTTCCCATCTATGTCCTTCTGGCTTCTGTTGACCACTCCCACATAACCTGAAACAGAACACACACCTGTGGTGCCCAGCACGCTTCCCATCACTACACACACACACACACACGTGTGGTGCCTGGCACGCTTCCTGTCTACACACACACACACACGTGTGGTGCCTGGCACGCTTCCTGTCTATACACACACGTGTGGTGCCTGGCACGCTTCCCGACTCTACACACACGTGTGGTACCTGGCACGCTTCCTGTCTACACACACACACACACACGTGTGGTGCCTGGCACGCTTCTGGTCCACACACACACACACACACACACACACACACACGGTGCCTGGCACTCTCCCACCTCGTATTCCAGGCAGATTTCAAGGCTTTCCAGCAGGCCCCAAGGGGCAGACAGAGCACTGAGGCCGGGGACTGAGCGGCCTGCACAGCGTTCTCTGAGGACATGGGCTTGCTTCATCACCACCTTTAATGTCAGAGCCACCTCCTGCCTTTCAGGAGGATCTGCCTCTTTCCCGCAGTGCCAAAGAGCGGCAAACATCAGACTCGAAGCACAATAGCGCTACACACATCGATAGACATGTCTGATCCCTCTTGAAACCTCTTTCACTACTTGTTCTCCTGATCTTGTTATTGCAAGGAAAGGTTCTCCTTCTGGGTCATTCTGTAAGGGGTGCAGCTAATAAGATCTCCACCCGTACAGCAGCGGAAGGCGTTCAAGCCAAGCGCCCTGGGCCCTGGGCCTGGCCGCCAAGCTCAGAACGCTACCCCGGCGCGGGCCCTGGGCCTGCCCGCCAAGCTCAGAACGCTACCCCGGCGCGGGCCCTGGGCCTGGCCGCCAAGCTCAGAACGCTACCCCGGCGCGGGCCCTGGGCCTGGCCACCAAGCTCAGAACGCTACCCCGGCGTGGGCCCTGGGCCTGGCCGTCCGAGCTCAGAACGCTACCCCGGCGCAGGCCCTGGGCCTGGCCGTCCAAGCTCAGAACGTTACCCCGGCGCGGGCCCTGGGCCTGGCCGTCCAAGCTCAGAACGTTACCCCGGCGCGGGCCCTGGGCCTGGCCGCCAAGCTCAGAACGCTACCCGGGCGCGGGCCCTGGGCCGGCCGTCCAAGCTCAGAACGTTACCCCGGCGCGGGCCCTGGGCCTGGCCGTCCAAGCTCAGAACGTTACCCCGGCGCGGGCCCTGGGCCTGGCCGCCAAGCTCAGAACGCTACCCGGGCGCGGGCCCTGGGCCTGGCCGTCCAAGCACAGAACATTACCCCGGCGCAGAGGCAGCAGCTTGTTCTCCAGCACGTCCCTGGCGTCCGTCCCCTCATCCATGAGATCCAACTTGGTGATGACGCCAATGGTTCTCAGACCTGCAGCACAAACAGACCCACCATTACCTGGCCTGCAGACGCGAGCACATTTTAGAGGCAGGCATGTCCCGGTGTGCAAGGTAAGGCTATATTCCTGGTCCTTAGCACTTATGTCTCTCCTTCTAATCTGATGTAACATGATAAAGAAGAGCTGCAATATCACCCAGGACTGGAAACAAGAGAGGTTTTCTCTTCATTGTTTTTTGTTTGCCTTTTCTTTTTGTCTTGTTTAGCTGTCCTTCAGAAGGTAAGGAAGGACACAGAAAAGGAGGGGCAAAGGGCGAACAAATGCAGCCGAGGTACTTACTAGTCCCTACCCACTATGTATCTTGTAGGTAGGGACAGAGGGAAAATCCAGGAACAAAAACATTCCTAAAAATGCTAATCCATCCTAAATATTTTCTTTTGTTTTCTAGAACAAGGTATTCCTTCTGTCATCCTAGGAGTTCAGCCCAGGCTGAGCAAAGAGTAATCCATGGCAGCTAGAAAGAGCGGGTGCCAAGTCCTAGAGAGAGGCCTCTGCTTCACACACACACACACACACACACACACACACACACACAACATGAATGTGATAGAATGTGATAGAATATACATAATGCCAAATGCTGGCCAAGGCACCGACATGGACATATTCAGACTTCTGTTGGAGAGGATAGAAAAGCAATAGCAAAATATATGTAGAAGACTGAAGATAAAAAAGTAACTATCAACTTCAAAGGGAAATTAAATACCTTAGCGAGCTGTGAGTAACATTCAGAATCCCAGCACCGTGGCTAACGCCTATCACCCTAGCTTCCTATGATTAGAAGGCTCCATCTAGTAGAGCCTGGGCATGGTAGTGCAAGCCTGTCATCCCAGAGTGAAGTAAAATAAGGAGGACCACAGTCCAGGAACATGCCCAGGCAGGAGGCAGCATCCAACTTAAAAGGGCTGGAGATACGACTCAGTAATAGAGGATCTGTCCACCAAAGCAAGGTGTATTGTATTCATAACTGTTTTGTTACGTGGCAAATCCTTTGTACAACTAAAAATATCATCAACGTGGACCACTTCCTGACGGCATGTCTGGTGGCAGCTGTGGCTGCTGGCAGAGCAGCCCGAGCTCCGGAGGAGGCCAGGAGAGTGGCTGAGCCTGCACGCCAGGCCTGCATCGTGCGCAAGCCTCCTGTCCTCAGATCAAGTGACTTGCTACTGTCCCTTTCTTCTAGCTTTTCTGGGGCCTTTGGTTTCCATTGGACCAATTAACTTGAGTAGGAAGAGCAGACTTTCACTGCCTATGAAATCCAGACAGAGGAAGGAGACAAACAAGAAGCAAGGTGAAAATATAAAGAAACTAAGAAATCTTTTCAGTGTTTTCTTGAAAATCTTAAGAAAATGACTCCCACACCCGATACAAGTAAGTCTCTGAATGAGGTGTGTGTGTCATACGTCCCTTCCAGTGGCTTCCCCACAGTAGACGACACTAAGTCTGAATGATTGTGAATGTCATGAGGTACAAAAAAGTCTCATAGTTAAGTCAATGTAGAATTTTAAGGAGGATTGGGGGGTATTCCACTTTGACTTCATTTCTGGACATGTTTTATATTTGTGTAATAGGCTGTTTTCATTAGTAGGTATATATTTTGGAAAATTGCTTTTACCTAGCATTAAGTTTACATTGCTTTATTATGTGTTTGGGAGGCATTAAATTTTTTGCAATAAATTACTACTTATTTTCAAAAATAATAGGAATAAAAAATGTTAGATTAATTTTTAAAAACACTGAGAGCGTGAAGCAAGGACACAGGCTGACGATGAGCTGAACACGGCACTGAACACGGCACTGTGCTGAACACGACACTGAGCTAAACACGACACTGAACACGGCACTGTGCTGAACACGACACTGTGCTGAACACGACACTGTGCTGAACACGACACTGTGGTGTACACGACACTGAGCTGAACACGACACTGAGCTGAACACGACACTGAGCTGAACACGGCACTGTGCTGCACACGACACTGTGCTGAACACGACACTGAACACGACACTGTGCTGAACACGACACTGTGCTGCACACGACACTGAGCTGAACACGACACTGTGGTGTACACGACACTGTGCTGAACACGACACTGAGCTGAACACGGCACTGTGCTGAACACGACACTGAGCTGAACACGACACTGTGCTGCACACGACACTGTGCTGAACACGACACTGAGCTGAACACGACACTGTGCTGAACACGACTTCACAACTCAGGGACGGGGGTGGGGCGGGGGAGGAAAGAGTTAGAGAGTGGGGAGGGAAGAAATGGAATGGTGGAGAAAAATAAAGGAGGGTGTCACAATGCTCAGTAGGAAATGGACTCATGACCTTACTCATGTAACTGTAACCCCTCTGTACATCTTCGCAATAAATATATATATATATTGAAAAAATGTTGAGAGCCAAGAGCTGGTGGCTCACGCCTGTCATCCTAGCTACTCGGGAGGCTGAGATCTGAGGATCGCGGTTCAAAGCCAGCCTGGGCAGGAGAGACCATGAGACTCTTATCTCCAATTAACCACCAGAAAACCGTAAGTGGCACCGTGGCTCCCACGGTAGAGCGCTCACCTTGAGCTGAAGAGCTGAGGGATGGCGCCCAGGCCCAGAGTTCAGGCCCACGACCAACCAGAAAAAAAAAAATGTTGAGGCCCCGAGTTCAAATGCCAGTACCAAAAACAGCAGCAACAACTGCAACGAAAAGTATCCATTCAAGCTACTTGGGAGGCAGAGACTGGAAAAAATATATACAGTAAGTCCCAATATAAATAAATAAAGAAGTAAAAACCTTGAGGAGACGCACAGGTATTTTAAAGTCTGATCGAGTATTCTGCTGACTATGGCACAAATGCATCAATTAACAGAGATTATCAGAATGCACAGAAAATACCTATAAAAAAGGTCAGCTACAGTAAGTTCGCAGCCTCTCTGCTTGGTAATGGCTCTGTGAGGCTGCGTCCCTGGATGGCAGGAAGCTGCTGCACCGCAGGGCGACGGCGCACCCCACACTCCTCCGGCGTTCAGAAGGCTGCACCGGTTCTCTTTTCTTCCTTCCTTTCTTTTCTGGTGGTGGTGCTGGAACTCGGAGCCTCGCGCTCGCCGCGCAGGCCTTCCGTTCTCATGAGCTAGGCCCTCAGCCCTGCTTCTGAGAGAGCGTCGTGCTGGGTGCCTGGGTGTGACCCGCGGGGGCAGTGTCCCGTGTCCGGGTGGCGGGCGCACCCCTTCACAGCTCAGCTCGCCTCTCACACGGCCATCACCCCAGCCTCAGCCTCTCAAGTAGCTAGCTTCACAACCATCAATCACCAGCGCCTGCCAAGAGATTCTATCTTTGAAAGACAAATTTTATGTGCTCGGTAACTCATTGAGAAAAGGGAGAAAAAAAATGACTCTGACTTAAAATTGAGTAATAGGTCTCCAGTCTGGCAAGCAAGGAGCTTGGATGTTACTACTCCATCCTAACAGCACACAGACAGCTGAACAAATGGAAAAACCAAGAGCCCTTCTTATCTGGCAGGGATGTGAGATCACAGAGAAACCACTGCCAGGAAGCTTTGGAGACAAATAACCACAGTCAGATGGCTCACACCTGTAATCCTAACTGCTCAGGAGGCTGAGATCAGAGGATCCTGTTTTAAAACCATCCCCAGCAGTAAAGTCCATGAGACTCTTTACCTCCCATTAATCAGCAAAAAAAAAAAAAAAAAAAAAGCTGAAAGTAGAGCTGTGGTCCAAGTGGTAAAGAGCTTATAGCCTTGAGCAAAAAAAGCTCGGGGAAGCAGCCAGGCCAAATAAATAATCCCAGCTTATCAGAGCAGAAACCCACAAGCAAAAGCTCCGTGGGCCCAGGGCTGGAGCAGGGAAACTGAGACCAGAAAATTGTAGGAAAAAGATCTCCAGACACTGCTGGTCAGCAACCAGGAGCCACATACACCTCGGTGAGGGGCAGGGACTAGAGCGCACTGCCTGGGGGCCATCCACATTTTTGCTAAGTCTTGCTTCTAGAACCTCGAGCAGGTTCTCAGAGTCAATGTTAGAGACAGGGAGATTGGGGAAAAACTGCCAATTTAAAAAGCACCAGAGCTGGTTAGCTGGAAATGAGACTCACAGTCTTTCCTGCCTCAGCTGGCTTCTAACCACGATCCTCACATCTCAGCCTCCTGAGTAGCTAGGATTACAGGTGTCAGCCACCCCCATCCAGCTTGGTTTTTGTGTTGTTGTTGTTGTTATTGCTGCTGTTTCTATGGCAGCTTGTCACAATAAATACAGCTGTTCAAAAAAAATAAATAAATAGATAAATAGAAATTAAAAAAAAAGTAGCAGAGCATTCGGCTTTTGACAGAACTGGCTTTAGGAGAACCTATTAACCAGATCTTCATCTGCTGGGGGTGGGGGCAGGGCAGGGGTGGGTTCAGAATCAAGCAGGTCTGAGAGGAGGAAGATACTGAGCCGGACCTAGCCATCCGGTCTCACCTAAGGGGTGAGGTGGAGACCATGAAACACTTAACTCTGTTCTCATTCCAGAGGTCCATGCCCACTAGACTCCTGAGACCTGATCACGGCACTATTGACCGGTTCTGCTCCCTCGGTATCTTACCGCTACGCTAAGGAAGGCCTATTTACCACTGCATCCTGTTCACAGTCCCCAAGGCCTGGCTATGGGGGAAAAGTTACAAAGTACACCGCAGAAACGGCCATTGGAAGACACAGAGCAAGCATCAGAACAAGATTCAGATGTGGCAAGGATGTTAAACTTCACACTTGGGAATTCAAAATAACATTGATTAATATCCTAAAGGCTGTATGAAAGAGTATGCACAGTCTGCAAGAACAGATGGGCAACTTAAGTGCTAAGAAAGAAATCAGAAAAAAATGCCAGGAAAAAGAAAAACCCACAGGAACCGAACACCTGTGCGAGGTCAGTGGTAGATTGGACACAGATGAAAACAGTAAGACTGAAGATGTCTCAAAAGGCTCTTCCAAAACTGAAATGCAGAGAACTGTGACACCTATTCAAAGCAGGCTATGTGCAAGGGCAAAATGGACACAGAGGAGAGGAAGTGGTGACCAGAACAGATACTTGATGCAATAATGACTTAGAAGTAACGCCAGATACCAAATCACCGATCCAGGAAGCTCAGAAAATACCAAACTGGATAAATGCACCAAAAACCTGTAAGTAAACATTTTGTATCCAAAATGTAGGAAAACAAAGGAAAAGACAAAAATAATCCTGTAAAGGGCTAGAGGGGAATGTTTTTAAAGCGGACCTACATATGAACAAAGATAAGAAATACGCCCAGCTCTCAGAAATCACGTAAGCATAGAAGATAGAGTCATAAAATGTTCAGAATGCAGAGAAGTGGACCGGGGCGGGGGAAACAAAGTTAGAATTGCGTATCCTACGAAATTATTCCTCAAAAACAAATAAATTTGCCTTTCTCAGAAGAAGACAAATTGCAGGAGTTTTCTTGCCCTGAGGTTTGCACACAAGAAACGCTAAAAGAGAAGACAACGCTCTAGAGAAAAGAAAAGCGATCTCAGTCCGAAACCCGCATCCACATAGAGAAAGGAACAGACTGGAGAAAGAATAAAATTTTAATTCTGTATATTCTTAATTGAGCTAGCAGGTAACTATTTGTTCCAAATAATAGCAATGATGCATTTATTACTATCTGTTCCTGCTCATGAGCCAGCAATACCACCAGAAATAGGAGGGCAGAATCAAGGTTATCGTGTAAATTACAAGACACTCACAGTACTCATGAATAAGCATGGTGCTGTAGGAACGTGGATTCATCGGGCCGTTGCATGACTCAGAAATGGAGCACCTGCCCTAGCAAGCTCAAGGCCCTGAGTTCAAACCTCAGCACTTAAATATAAGGAGAAGTGGGGCGGGGGGAGATCTGGGACCCAAAACATACAAAGAACTCTTAAAACTATTTTAAAAAATACAATTTATGAAAAAGGAAAAGCACCTGGCATGCAATCCAGCATGCTTACACCGGGACTTTTCCGCTCTCCACGCTTCTGGCATGCAACCCAGCGTGCTTACACGGGGACTCTTCCGCTCTCCACGCTCCTGCCCACCCGCCCACCCTTCCACATTGTTGCTGCCATCTTCTTCAGCTCCCTCCATCCCACACAGTCTCCCATGCTTTTTTTTCTGCTAGCACCAGGACCCGAACTCAAGACTTTTGCATTCCTGCTCCGATTGCTTACGTGAGCCACGCTTCCAGACAGTCTTTTTGCTGCTTAGACTCCACTTCCTGAGCTAGCTTTGAACCACTGTCCCCCCCCCAGCTCAGTCTCCCAAGTAGCCAGAGATTACAAGTGTGAGCCACCAGTACCCACCCTGTAGTCTAGATATTCTAAGCCTTCATATGGGTGGGAAACAGAACTAGAAGCTAGCTTATGAAATCAATCAATGGAAGATATGTTCATTTCTTAGAAGAACTGAAACATAGCTCCAGAGAAGGTGCCAGTTACCTAGGTTTGCTGTGGACTCACAGTGACGTTCTTACAAGAACACTACCATTTCGTCTATTTACATGTGCAACTAAATAATAAGTAGTGTGTTGTTCCATCTGATTAAGAAGTAGGATAAAACCACACCACAAACCACATTATCAGATGCCAGAAAAATAATCTGGAATGCAACATGCACCAAAACAACAGCAATAAGAAAAGTCAATATAGGTCTAACGCAAAACTGTGTACTGCAAAATTAAAGACAGACAGGAAATTAGCCTTAAGTTCATGCATTTTTTTGTTTTGGGTTTTGGTGGGAGGAAGATAGGTTTGAAATAAAATGTTCTTATTTCTACTTGGCAAAGTTCATGGAATATTTTACTTCTGAAAGCAATCGATGATGAACAGAAAGGATTTCATCCATGTTTTCCTGCGCATTTTCCATGAATATCATTTTCTAGTTTCTTCCCTCTACTTTGAATAACACAGTTGTCATTTGCAAAATCACCAAGTAATGTTTTCTGTGATACTAGGTTAAATATTCTGTAAAACAGAGAAAACAAGAATTAGCCAGACGCTGGTGGCTCATGCTTGCAATACCAGCAGTTTGGGAGTCTGGAAATGGGGTGAGTGTGGCTTGAGGCTACGTGTGTAAACGCACACCTGGGAGAGCTGTGACACCAGCCCAGCCTGGGCAGGAACGCTGCTTCATGTGATCCCAGAAAAAGAGGAAACATGAAAGCGGTGGACCAAGCCCAGGGACACACCAAGTGAAAAACAGAACAGGGGCATGGCTTAGCAATCTTGTGCTAACACTCACACACATGCATACTATGTATGTGTGTATGTTTATTGATGTATATGGGTATACAGATGCCCGGTCACACACACATGTACGTGTGTGTATGTCTACTGATGTATATCGGTACACATATACACCACCACGATGGCAGTGGAAACACTATTTTGTCACCAACATAACCCAGAGTCAGCAAAGTGCTTGGAAATTCTAATATTTGTGTAAAGAAAGGAGAAGAAAAAGAAAGGGTGAAAGGAAAAGGATTCTGGACAAAAAGTCCATGTAATTCAATAGAGAAAGAATAGTGTGTTCAAATAATTAGTACAGGAACAATTTTATCTCCAGATGAAAAAAATGACCCCTGACCTTTCATCCTATATATGAAAAAAAAATCACCAACCTAAAATGAAAACTAAATTAGAAAATGTCTGCATGAAAACAGAGAAGAGAAAGCTCGGGTTAAGGCAAAGATTTCTTAGCGAGGAAAAAATAAATAAAACTATTCACTATGTGAGAAAAACTGATAAGTTTGGATAGAAAAATTAAAATTAGTTCTTCAAAAGATATAGTTAATGCATATGAGAAAATAAGCTAGTGACTGAGAGAAAATATTAGCAACATATAATGGAAATTTTTCCCCGGAGTATATTTGGTAAGCTCATCACTTAATCCCCAAATGACAGAAACTCAGCTCAAAAGAGGCGAAATGATCCGAGGGCCCATCTCAGTGGTCTAGCCTAGGACTGTGAGCCTTTGGGTTCAATCCACAGCTCCACAAAATAAATGCTTAAACAAAAGAGTTGCTGCAATATTTCTTAAGAGAGCTTATACAAATAGCCCATAAGGACATGAAATCCATTGGTACAACTGCTTATAATCTTATAATAAGGAAGGAAGGAAGGGAGAGGGGGAGGAAGAGAGAGGAAGAGAGAGGAGGAAGGAGGGAGGGAGAGGGAAGGAAGGAAAACTTTTGTACTAATATACGTTATCACTGTTTTATTTGTAATAACTCCACACTTGAAACTACCCCCAAAGACCCATCAACATGCAAAAGGTTTAACAAAATATAATCCAAATCACTGACTTAAAAGAATGCACTACTAAAACAAGCAGCAGCACAAATGAGTCTCGACGCATATGCTGAACCAGAGCGGCGGGCACACAGGGCCTGTGACCACTCTCCCTGCAACTCTAACCGATAGTGACAGAAAACAGTTGCCTGGTTTCCTGGGGCCACAAGTGGGTACAAGGGTAGACGCTCACCGGCAAGACATAGACAAAGCTTTGTGGGTGACGGAAACTTGGTCAGTTGTGGCTGTGATGGTCTATGAAGGTACACTTGTCAGACTCTTAGGATTTCTATCTCCCTGTCCAAGCTATGGTCTCCAGGGGCCCCACAAGTTTCAAGAGAACAGGAGCAGGAAGGTACTGGTGGCAAGGAAACAAAGAAATAAAGTAGATTTAAGAGCTATGTCTAGGGAAAATCCTTTGGTACAGTTGTTTATACATGGAAGTAACCAGAAACAGATAGTTGAGAAGTTTACTAGTTTTTAAATTGAATTCTCAAACAAACAAAAAGCCTGCCTTGAAGAAGCTTTTGAGTCTAAAAACAGAAGAAAAAAAGTCACCTTTCAAGCACAACTTTTTATGAGAAGAAAGCAGGCGTGGGTGGCTGTGTTTCTCTCCAGACAGGCATCGTCCTGCGTTTCTCCCTTCA
The DNA here is from genome assembly GCF_000151885.1 of Dipodomys ordii. NCBI lineage: Eukaryota > Metazoa > Chordata > Mammalia > Rodentia > Heteromyidae > Dipodomys > Dipodomys ordii. Next base: position 18,115,483 of record NW_012267243.1, on the reverse strand, counting down.
GATACGCCATAGCAGAAACTGGACAAGGAGGAGGCCGAGGTCAAGGAGAAGCCCTGGATTTGATGAGCCTGGGCGGCTGCAGGTCGCACACCTAGCCAGTCAGTCAGGCCCCTGCCAGCTCTCTGCCATCTATTTGGGATTCGGAGCAAATACCCCAGATTCCTGCCAGCTGAGCACAAACTGTCCAGGGCAGAGCCCCACCCAGAGGCTTTCTGTCCTTTTACTAATCCCGGCCGGTGGCTTGTGAATAGTTGGTTAATACCCTTCATCTGTCTGGGGGGGGGGGGGTGCCATCCTTCACTCCAAACCCCAGCTCTCTGGTCCTCAGTCTTCCCTGAGCAGGGATTTCTGCTACAGCAAAAGCTTTCATTAAGTCAAGCTTAATAAGGAACATGACTTACGAAACACAAACCACTTGCACCCTTACCAGAAATTGTGCGTTTAAAATGTCAAAATACGTCCAGGCGCCGGTGGCCCTCGCCTGTAATCCTAGCTATCAAGAGGCAGAGAGCTGAGGATCACGGTTTGAAGCCAGCCCAGGCCAGAAAATCTGGGAGACTCTTAACTCTAATAAACTACTCAAAAAAAGCCAGAAATGGTATAGCTCAAGTGGTAGAGGAAAAGAAGCTCAGGAACAGTGCCCAGGCCCAGAGTTCAAGCTCCAGGACCAGCAAACAAACAAACAAACAAAAATTCGTACACAAATGTTCAGGGATACATTATAGATGATCGCCAAAACAAAATTCCTCATATTAACACCATGGAATAGCAATCATAAAAACAGAATGAAGCAGTGATTCATGTTATGTAAGGGTGAACCTTGCAAACATTCTACATGAATAGTAAGCCGAGTCGCAGAAAACCAGACATTGTATGATTGCAAACAAATGTGAAATATCCAGTTAGCCAGGCTCTAAAGACAAAGTAGCCTAGGGACCTAGGGTAGATCGCCACAGCTCTTTGGCATAAATCATCCATCTATGGTGCAATCTCCCGGCAAAATCAATCCAATTATTTGTCCCTCAACTCCCCTGCTAACCAGTGTTCCTGGGACTCACCAATCGGAAAGCCGGCACAAGTAGGCGGGGCCTCCGCATCGCTGCCTCCTTCCTCCTCCCCCCATCTCTATGGCTGCTCAAAGTATTTCTCCTCAAATGCCCACGCAACCCCATCCGCTCCGTCCTCCTTACACACTCCCAGCCCTAATCCTCCATCAGCCGGTAGCAGCCTTGCTTCCACTCACAAAGATCATCCTCTCAGCTATCTGCAACCAAGCCTCTGTCTCATGGGCATGCACTGGTCTCCTTGTAAGACCATAGCTTCTATCCAAAGCAACAAGCATCCAACAGAGGTTGGACACAAAGAAGGGAAGGAGGGAGGGAGAGTGGAAGGAAGGATGGGAAGAAACAAAGAATAAAAAGAGGGAGGAGAGAGGGAGAAAGTAGAGAGAAAGAAGAGGGAGGGAAAAGGAAAGATAGCAAGAAAAAGTAAGAATTGCAGAAGAGGGCATTTTTAATGACCATATTTTTTAATATTGCCCACAACCTAACTATGTATGTATCTAGTCCCATTATATATTTGAGGGATGGCTTGTAAAAGGCTCCATAACTACTTTATTAATGGAGATGTTGAGTACTTCATGGTCATAACCAGATTCTGAGTGAAACTTAATTAGATAGGCAATTAATTGTTCATTGTGTTTTAAATTCAAATGTGAATGAAAGGCATAAAAGCCTAATTACTCTGTAATGCTAAAATCGTTTTAATTAAATACTCTTACCTCAAATTGTAAAGCAACACATCCATGCTAAAAGAAAGATGATTTCTGAGAACGCTAGAGATTCCTACTGCTGTTCTCTAGTACAGACCTCAAAGAACTCAAGGACGGTTTAAGTCTGTTCCAGCAACGTCGTTACAGTGACCCCCAGTGGCGAGAGGAGGAACGGAACGCATCAATTGTAATCCCCATCTCTGAGGTTCCCGAGACTGAAGGAAAGAAAGTTCCAGTCTCGCTTTACATTATACTTCATCAGCTTTCACATGTTGCTCTTTTGACCCAATTTTTAAAATAATTCAAGTTAGACACACACACTCTAGGTCCAAACATATTTTCTTTCTTTAGAGTAAATTTCATGACTATGGCCATTTTCTTTTTCCAACTAAAATAGCATAGCATAGTAAATGCTTTACAAGTTGAAGATCAATAGTTTATTATAATAGTTTAAATTTTAAGATGAATAGTTTATTATAATGCTTCTGGTTCTCCATAAGATGCAAGTTATTCTCTAAAGCTTGCAATAAGTTTTTTTCTCTATTTTCAAGGCAAGCCCATTTATACACTGTCTTTCCAAATGGGCTGATTTTATGACATAGGACTTAATAAATTTGCATTGAAATAAAATACTAAAATAATTCAATATCATATAGTACAAAATAGCAACATGCATTTGAACTGTGTGATTCTCACACTTTTGGAGTATAACGTATGTAACATATTCCCCATACTTTCCCACAACGTTCTATTCAGACAAGATTGTAAGGCTGTATGCATTGATGACTCTTACTTTCTTGAGAGCACACAGTTAATGTTTTCATGCTCAAGTCTAGTACACAGTAAATACTCCATTGAAAAGGAGCATCAAGGGCTGGGAAGGTGGCTCAGTGGTAGAGTGCTTTCCTTGCATGCCTAAGGCCCTGGGTTCGATTCCTCAGCACCACATAAGTAAAAAGAAAAAAAGCCAGAAGTGGTGCTGTGGCTCAAGTGGTAGAGCGCTAGCCTTGAGCTGAAGAGCTGAGGGACAGCGCCCAGGCCCAGAGTTCAGGCCCCACGACTGGACCAATAAATAAATAAATAAATAAATAAATAAAAATAAAAGGAGCATCAATTGAGCAGGACTGATGTCAAATAAAATTTCCAAAGAGTACAAAGCTTTGGGCTTTAGCTACTACACCTAATACTCTCTTTACCTGGAAATTAAAACAAATTCTAGTTGATTTTATTAGTCACACACAGGTTAGAAAGAAGCTTAAAATAAATCCCTAAAAAGTGCAAACATGGGCAGGTGCTGGTGGCTCACACCTACAATCCCAGCTATTCAGGAGCCTGAGATCAGAAGATCAGGGTACAAGGCCAGGCCAGACAGAAAAGTTCAGACTCTTACTTCAATTGACCACAAAATGCTAGAAATGGAGTCATGGCTCAAATGGTAGAAACCATCCTTTTTTATTTTTCGGTTTTTGGTTTTTTTTTTTTTTTTTTTTGTCAGTCATGGGGGCTTGAACTCTGGGCCTGGGTGCTGTCCCTCAGCTCTTCAGCTCAAGGCTAGCGCTCTACCACTTGAGCCACAGCGCCACTTCCTAAAAGACCATCCTTGGTTTAAAGAGCCATGCAAAAATAGGAGGCCCTGAGTTCAAGCTCCAGTGTGCACGTGTGCGCTCACACAATGGAAACACAGCTTCCAAGAGTAAGGTGTTATGTTACCTTTTTGTGCACTATCAACTGATAGGGATTACTGATGCAATTATTTAATATGTATTAAGTTTCTTAAAGTTGACCAAATACTTAAAGTAAAATCTCAAAGCAAAATGGAAATCCTTGGGGGAAAATAATAGCTCTAAGAACTAATATAATGCATGGAAAACCATTTTCCTGCATGGATCGTGGAATTCAAATGCTGGAGCGAGCATTCGTTCTCCAGAGTGGGCCTGGATTCCTGGCAGTGGCAGCGAGTCCTGGGTCTAGCAGACCTCCAGCTGCACAGATGCGCGAAGTGGAGCTGCAGGTTAAGGAGCTTGATTTACATCACCTAGAGCCGTCGACTTTCTCCAGATTACAAAGACGGTATAAAAAAAAGACTCTTGAAGATAAAACAAGGGATATTTGCCTTCAGCAGTCAACTCTGGCCCAATCCGCAAGTTTCTTCTAGAAAGAGCCTGGTGCTCTTTCCCAGCCAGAAGTCTCACATTCCGCTCAGAATAATTTTGTTCTCCAGGAAGACTGCTTGTCAGGCTAGATTTAGAAGTGAAATTCATTTGTTGTGAAATAAATCGCTATGAAAGGAGTTTGTAGAGATATTTGTCTCCCTAGTGAGCCCCATGAATGGCCCTCTGTTGTGTCAGACAGGCTTGAAGGGTGATTCTAACGTACGCCTGTGCCCTGAAGCGAGCAGGTGGAGGAGCAGCCCTCATGGGTAAGGAGCTCACGCACAAGTGATCAATCAGCATCCAGCTGCCGTCCCTACAGAAAACTAGGGTTCTCTGTGATGAACTGCTCAGCTGCGGTATAGTTGTGCCTGTAAAATACACTAATGTCAGTGGCAGGAGTACCATTAGCCATGCTGAATGGAAAGGTCAAAATTGGGGTATTTCTGCATGGCCATTTGAATCCATCAGACACGCCTGAGGCGTAATAGGTAGACACTAAGCCATCACAGATCAATTGTAATCCATCGGCTCACCTCGTCTGCACAGTATCCTTTCCTCACCCATGGTTTAAATGGGGACACGGCCCAGCAGCCTGTCTTCAGGGAGAACTCGCGCCGTGCGCTGTGCTTCAGTCGAGGGCGCTGCCAGCCTGCCCTCGTCTGCTCTGCGGTTGCCCCACCTCTGCCTTCCACCACCAGGAGGGCCTCCCTCCGATCGTATAAAAGAATACGTGCTGACAGGAGCCCAGAAGTGGAGAACTTGACAATGTCGCTGTAACTGATTTCCTCACCTCTGAGATTCTCTTCACCTCGAAGGAGACTTTTCTTCCCAACCTTCCCTGTGAGTAACTCACTAGTACTTTTCATGAATCTGTACTTTAGATGAGGGTATAAAATGCTGGCTTAGCTCTAGAGTTGGTGGTAGGAAGGTCTTCAACTCAGTTCAACGTTATTTTTCTTTCCCTTGCCTACTGAATCTTTCACTGAGCACAGAGAAGGATTTAGGGGATGATAAAACATAGACCCCCCCAAGGCTCATGGCCTTCTTCTTTTGGCCCTATCAAAAGTAGGAAGTTTGTCAACTTCTGATGTCACCCAACTGTAAATCTGTCGGTGGCTTCCTCCACGAGATATCCGAGCCTTTGTGATTTAATCACCTCTGGGCTTCTGGGTCCAACATCTGGGCAGCGAATCTTCAACATCTCAGCCCTTAAAGAGGCCATTCGCCTCCCAACAGCGCCAGCACGGCCTCTTTAGCCCAGCTGACTCACACAGGTCCCCAACCATCCTCTCTTCCCTTATCCTTCACAGCACTTCACACGATAAACTCTTCTTCCACTGGAATACGACCCCCGAGGCCCCAGAGTTTCGTTTTGCTCAGCGCTGTATTTGTAATGGGAAGAGTGGTAACCTGGCTCACAGAAGGTGCTGTTTATTATCTTTTAAATCACTTGAAGCAATCTACTCATGCTAAGGCTGGATATGCACAATCTGAATCTACTTGTGCTAAGGCTGGATGTGCACAATCTGAATTCGTAGTGAGCCAACTGAAGAAAAGGCTCCCAAGTGCTTTTGTGATATCATCCAAGGAGTAGTCAAGTTCAAAGAAAAATGTGAACTCTTCCAAATGAATTTGTTTACCTGCATTTACAGTATGTGCTTAGAGGTTCAGTCTGTCAAGGGATCTGTTTCTTACACAGATCTGCGCAGAGAACTTCTATTAAATCTATGTGCCCCACAAAACAGAAGTCACAAAGCAAAACCGAAGTGAAGGGAACGTGAACAACATTTCACCACATCAAGTGACAACAGCTTTCTCGTGAGGGCTTCACGTTGTTTAAGAAGTCTAACAGGTTTGCTAACTATCCCCAGATAAAGAGTTCCGAGCGGTGTGGGTGAGCGAGGGATGCGCCATAGTGGGAAGAGCGAACACCAACACCAGCAGCCTGAGACACCACGGCCAACTCGTCTCGTGCGTCTGCTGCGTACCAGCCACTTGACATGAGTCACGCCATGACCTCTCTAAGCTCAGTTCCAATCACGTAGAAGTGGAGCGACGCCGGAGCTGGCGCAAGTGAAGACACATGATGCCATTACATAGCTAATTTCACTTGAACGAATACTGTCTCCTACAACGCAAGTATGTTCATCCTATAGACCCATCTGTCTGAAGACTCTGTGGCCTCACACATGCAAAACTATGCATGTAAACGAAAGGCTTGTTTTTAAAGTAATAGAATCAAGAAAACATCGAAGATGTGTGCAGTGCTAGTAATACTTATTTTATAGAGGCTTTGTTTTAAATATGATAGTACACTCAATGTATAATTACCTTATCAACATAAGCTTCTCCCAGTATGCACGCAAATACATTAGAGGAGATTGGCCTACTCATGTCAAACAGGCTTAATTTAGTACAAACTAACTACAGCCTAAAATAGACTACCTCCCAGAAAACAGTGTAATTATGTGTCTTAATGGATACGATTCTAACTCAGATACCCTTGAATAAAGAATAGGTCTTTCTGTTTAGCCGAGGGAAAGCTTCGGAAGCGATGCATGGGAGGTGGTGATAACCGCTCTGGGCGAGGCGACGCTGTCACAGCCGCATCGCCCGCATCTCAACGCAATAGCTTTCCTACAGCAAGGCTGCCGTTACTACAACTGTGTGCTAAAGCCGGTGCCAGTCAGAGTGTAAGAATGAGGCCCCTTCTCCAGAAAGGCAGGGAGAAGAGAATGCCACCGATGACGGTCAAAGCCCCCGCATCCTCTGGCCCTGTAATTACCAGGCTTCACGCGGTGTTTATCCCGGAGACACGGCTGAACCTCAGTTAACATAACAGGTGTATTTGAGCTTGCCCTGTGTCCTTCCCTATGTTTCAAGGTCTGCATTGGTCTTTTTTTTGGGGGGGTCCGGTTGTGGGGCCTGAACTCTGGGCGCTGTCCCTCAGCTCTTCAGCTCAAGGCTAGCACTCTACCACTTGAGCCACAGCGCCACTTCCAGCTTTTTCTGCTTATGTGGTGCTGAGGAATCGAACCCAGGGCCTCGAGCATGCAAGGCAAGCGCTCTACCACTGAGCCACCTTCCCAGCCTCTGCATTAGTCTTGAAATCTCTCCGTGATGGTGAAAACTGGCTACGCGGCCTAGCAACCTGTGGGGAGGAGACGGTGGGGATGGGAAACACCAAACCACCGTTGGGGATGATGGTAATCACGGAACATGAGGAGCAGTGGCTAAAAGCTGCCCTCCCAAGAGCTTCCAAAGCACTCGTCAGCAGCCGCCGGTGGCCGCTGTCACTGTGGTACCTCTGTGGCTGCCTCAGGCAGTGGTGAGGGGGAGGGAGGCGTGCCAAAAAAAATTAATTGAAAGGAAAAGCTTGGGATGAAATGTCCACGGGTCTCTGAAAACGTGCACTACAATCTAGAAAGCCACGTGCAAGCCTAGAGACTTTGCATATGCTCCGCAGAGACCCCCAAGTCCTCAATTTTTAAGTCTTGAGGTTCTCAAGGCGGGTGGACAGTGCCTCAAAGCTCGAGCAGCCTGTGGGTGTGGGAAGATCCACTGCCCGGGCAGTTACAGAGACCCGCTGCCTCGTTAGCTACTGACAAACTGCACAAGACTCCAATGGCCATGCAGGTTAGAGGGCCAACTACACAACTGACTCAGGGAGCACTGAACAGGTAACAGTAACCACAC
>NW_012267243.1:18102568-18107508 GCF_000151885.1 Dipodomys ordii | reverse complement strand
GGGGGGGAGTAGAACCTTACTTTCAGTGCTAACACATTATTAACTATCACACTTCCAACAATGACAATTTAGAGGCTCCAGTAAGATAAAAATTATGGCTGATCGGTAAGAACATAAATCATCAATGGAAATTACCCCTGAAGAAACCCAGACAGCAAAATGAATTGACCAAGCCTATGTTAATTATGTTCAAAGAATGAAACAAAATCATATATAAAGAAAGCATGAGAATGTACAACTGGAGGTATAACTTGCATGTCTAACAAGCACAGTTGGTGATTATAACTGTGTGCGTATGTGTTTGTAGAGCTAGGGATCAAATCCAAGCCCACTACTAAAATAAACACAAACAGAAAGCATGCTTATTGAACTGGATCTAATTTAAATTTGGGATATAAAAATGAAAATAAGTGGTATGAAAAATCACTATAGAGATCAACAAGAGACGCCAGCAGGCAAAAAGAAACACAACCAAGACAAAAAATTAAGATGAAGGGTGAGGCAGGAGGGATGGGTGCGGGCGTGAAAGGTGTGGTGTTTGTCAGGAGACATTATTCACACACTGCTTTGGTACGTGGCAACTCCTTTGTACATCTAAAGGTAAGTTACAAAGTAAAAAGATTGCAGATTTTCAGACAGATCAATGGAGGCTGAGAAAAAAGGGTGGGAAAATAAACAAATAAAGCTTGGAGAGCATGCCAGCGAACTCACGCGGTGTCCCCTCCAAGGGGGACAACATAGACTTGAATAAAGCATTACATTTTCCAAATTTGATCAAAAATGTGTCATCACATCCAAAAAGCTCCACAAACTGAAGTGGAATACACTCGGCGATCCACCTCGACACACGTCAAAATCGAACAGTTCAAAGACAGCCACGGACGCGGGAAAACAGCCAGAGAGAGGAGACTTTCCGTCACTCAGACCCTCGGTGAGGCTAACGGTTGAATTCGCCATAGGATAATAGGCAATAATGTGAACCATTCAGAGAGGGAGGAGAACACTGTCCATGAAGAACTTTCTTCCAAAAATGGAAGAAATCGCCATTTTCCCCACGAGTGCCTTGGTGTGAGAGCACTCCCGTGCCTGCTGTGGGCCGGCCCACGACCGGTGTGCACCATCGTGCCTCTGTCTTCCCTTTGCTTTGCCTTACTAACAAATTTCCTTGGCCTCATTAAAAAAATTAAGGAGAATGTTAAGACACTCCCAGATCCATGAAAACAGAAGCAAGCACCTGTAAGCAGACTTGCCTACCAACAATACCAATTTGGGTCCTTTAGTCAGAAATGAAAATGTACAAGATGCTGACTTTAATCCTTACAAAGAAACAAAGAGCACTGTCATAGAGAACTACACAATTAAAAGCAATAAACAATGTTAACATATATTTGTTTCCATCTTTGTAACTCTTTTCCGTTCTCACTGCTTTAAAAGACAACCACACAGAGTGGTAGCTATGGAGCTATCCAACGCACAAGCACACCATTTGTTTGTTCATTACAACACATAGGAAAGGCCAGTGGAGCTATTTATAGCAGCAAACTTTGGTAGACTGTTGAAATTAAGTTCACATTGATCCAAGCTAATTTGTTATAAATTAAAATGTTAATATCATCCCTAAAAAACCCTAAGAAAATAACTTCCAAAAACAGACAAAATAAAGAACAAGAAAATTGAAATGAGTCACTAGAAAACCAATACTTGATCCATTTGTCTGCTGAGGGGCATCTGGAAAATGTGATACACACACACACACACACACACACACACACACACACACACACACACACACTGGAATTCTATCCCATCAGGAAGAATGATATTGTACTATTCATAAGGAAAAGGAAACACTTGGGGAAAACCACATTAAACCAATAAGCCAGACCCAAAGAAACAGGTGGCATGGTTTCCCTGACTTGTCACTAGAAAGTGGCTATAAATCTCCAAGTAAACACACTGCATGGTAAAAGACATAATCAACCAGACTCCAGACATCCACACACACAGTGAGACCGAAGGAGGACATTCTCTTTTTTTTTTTTTTTTGGGTCCGGTCGTGGGGCCTGAACTCTGGGCCTGGGCGCTGTCCCTCAGCTCTTCAGCTCAAGGCTAGCGCTCTACCACTTGAGCCACCTTCCCAGCCCAGGAGGACATTCTTGGTAGAGGATCACAAAGGCTCAATAGCTATGTGCATATGAGCAGATAAAACGGTGTTGATTACAATGTATGCCAAGAAATGGAAACAAGAAGGCTTTTTGTTACTTTTTGTTTTCTCTTTTGTTGCTGCCTTTTATTTCTGCACCTTGTGTCTTGTAAGTTTGTCTGTTGGAGGGAGGGAAAGGCGGGCACAGGTCCTGTGGGAGGAAGGATGCACTAGTGCAGCAGTGCCGCTCACTGGACACCACATTGAAGAGGAACGAGGGGTCGGGAAGGCAAAGACTGGGAGAAAGGGAGGGAAGCAGCGGCTCTGCTCAACAACACATGTACTCCTCACCTGACCCAGTTAGCTGCGACCTTCCACACATCACCTCTACACACACAATAACACTTCACCAGCACTTAACCCAAAAGACAGCACTAGGAGGCTGAGAAAGAAAAAGCCCATTTCCAACTGGAGCTGCGCATGCCCTGGTTGAAAGCTACAGCTCCTTTTTCTACTTATTTCGTTAGTTTAACAGTAGATTGAAAACACCATGGGGTCTCCGTGAGCGTGGGCAAGAAGTCCTTTAGACCCTTGGTGATTTCCACGGTCGGTTAACGCCTAGGGAGGATCAGCCTTGAACTTGTCAGATAGGCTTCGGGGTTTTCAAGTTTCAGAATTGAAACTCAGGAATAAAACAAGTGATAAGCCAATCTGGACCCTGAGACAATGTCCATTATCAAGGTGAGCTTCCAAAGGCTCGCATTGAAATCTGCAGAGAACACACTGCACTTGCAAACAGAGACGTGTAAACCAAAGACAGCATTCGCAAACTATAAAACCAAAGACAGCATTCGCAAAAGCAAGGAGACCCTGTGAGACATCTAAAATTCCATCTGAAATGAAAAATTAACCAGAAGCTTGAGTAACTCTTCAAAAACAAAAGCAAAACAAAACGACAAAAGAGCTCGATGGTAGAAGAGGAAAATGTCAAGAGAAAATCAATCCAGGAGCTTTAACATCACAAGACATTAGGATCAAGAAATAAAGAGAATAAAAGGAAGGGTGTGACTATAAAAAAAAATTCCCAGAAGTGAAGAAAACGCATCTCAGCGCTGAGCGCAGGCCTGGCTGAGCACCTGTGCGATGCTGCAGAACCGACGCGCACAAGGCCTCCCTGGGCCTGGAAAGGTGTCATCACTCCATTCAAAGACATGAAAAACATCACATGTGGAAGACACCTTCCTGGATTCTGGTATCCCAGTGACAGAGACAGTTTTACCTCTATAATACATTTGCAACGCAAATAACTCTAGCTAAATTATGTCTTACGTGTCTTGAAAGAGCTTCCTACTTTAAAGAAACAAAGTCTCTTCGTTGAGAGTGCATTCATTTAACCCTTGTAGCTTCTAAGTAGACTCAATTCTGCTGTGCTGATGTTCACGTAAAAAGAAAAAAAAGTAGTCCATAAAGCTTAGATCAAGAGGCAGGGTTAACTTTACGCTCAGGTGTGAGGAGCCTGCTGTATTCCCTAGCTATTGTTCTTTCAGCATTTTAAATACGAAAGATTTACCAACATAAAGTGCGTGAGTAACAATGGAAGCACAGCAGCTCATTTCTGATTTCTGCTCTGTCCCCCCCTTCCAGCATGCCACGCGGAGTCCCTGGCTGAGGGCCTCTCCCCGGCCGCGCTCACCCTGGGGGTCCACTTCCTTGGCCAGCTTCAGTGCATCTGAGTTGGCCAGGTCGGTGTTGGCTGGCGTGACGGCCAGGACCAGGCAGCTCTCCCTGGTGATAAACTGCATGATCATCTCGCGGATCTGGTGCTCGATATCCTGCGGCTGGTCCCCCACGGGCACTTTCGTGATTCCAGGCAGGTCGATCAGCGTTAGGTTGAGCACTGTGCGGAAGAGAAGGACAGCCTGTCAGCCCGGCCGCGGGGAGGGCCGGCCCGGCGCGGCGCTCGGCCGCTCGCTCGGCCTGCACACCGTGCGGCTGAGTGAAATGGAGCGAGCAAGCACCGTTGTGCATTTTTTCCTATGATTCCGCTACACCAAGTGAGCATTTACTTTAACTTGAGAGGCGCTGGTCCCAGTGGCCGCCCTGCTCAGAGAGCTCATGCCCTAGCCGTCAGCACCAGGAATGTAACTTAAGACCACACAATACACGCATGTGCTGGGTGCCAGTCCTGTCTCAAGAGGGAGCTGAACACGAGCAAAGTGCAGTCTATCCGTGCATAAGAAAGTTCTAATGAAACTCATATTCTTTTGTACAATATACACCGATAAAAAATATTCTCAGGGTAAGACTTGCCTTCTTTGCAAAAATATCTCATGTTATTTGCAGACGCGTAATCCACTTTGCCCGTCGGGAGCTGCTGGCCCTGAGGCCGAGGGGTGGACTGCAGAGCTAGAAGCTATGGACACAGTGACTCAACCGAACCGACCGCCATCCTCACGGGGTCGGCACCAGCCCCACCCCCACCCCGGCACATCATAACTGAGCTCAAGCCACTCCCGCTGAGTGCTAAGTCACAGGGCACTGGGCACCAGCGCTCACGCCACTGGTGAAGCTGAGAGCCGAGGATTGTAGTTCAAAGCCAGCCTGGGCAGGAAAGTCCATGAAACTCTTATCCTCAATAAACTACTCAGAAAACCGGAAGTGGTGCTGCGGTTCAAGTGTGGAGTGCTAGCCTTGAGCACAAAAAGAAAGAAAGAAAGAAAGAAAGAAAGAAAGAAAGAAAGAAAGAAAGAAAGAAAGAAAGAAAGAAAGAAAGAAAGAAAGGAAGGAAGGAAGGAAG
>NW_012267243.1:18099513-18102518 GCF_000151885.1 Dipodomys ordii | reverse complement strand
AAGAAAGAAAGAAAGAAAGAAAGAAAGAAAGAAAGAAAGAAAGAAAGAAAGAAAGAAAGGAAGGAAGGAAGGAAGGAAGGAAGGAAGGAAGGAAAAGAAAAGAAAAGAAAAGAAAAGAAAAGAAAAGAAAGAAAACTAAAGGTCACAGAAATGAACATTTTCCCCAACTGGAGAGACAGAGTAGAGGCCAGGGCCTAACATGCCTCAGGAATGAGCTGTGTAGTTTTGAGTTTCTGCAACTAGTCTAGAGACAAAGTTACCACTGGTTTTCCCAAGAATATACAAAGAAATATGGGGAAATCAATAGGGAAAGACTGGACAATACTGCTTGTCCTCTAAAATCTTTGCAAATATGGAAGATAATAAAAATGAAAGTTTTCGCACACACCTTTCATATTATTCTGGAAGCTCCTAAGAATTTCTAGCTCCAGTGTGATGTGTTAAAATCTTGCCTCCCCCTGCCCTTCTCTCTCCGATAGTCTAAGAGAAGCACACCATATAGGGCAGCAGCCCAACATCTGAGAACTCAGGCCTAGTTGCATCTTCTATAAAAAGAATATTCACCTAGTAAAAGTGTTTGAGGCAAAGCTGACTTACCATGTGGAGAATAGACTCGTAAGTTAATGGGTATGGAAGAAATGCCTTTATTCATTCCAGTCACTCGATCTGTCTCGGCTTCAATCTCATGGCGAACTTCATCAAAATCCGTAAACTTCTTTCCTTTGCAATGTAGAAATTCAGCATATTCTAAAAAAGACAATTTAACACAACCTAAATGTGTGCATTCAATGCTAGAATTCTAAGAAAGTCATATTTCCTTATTTATAAGTGAAAGAATCCCATGTTATCCAACATCTCCTCCGCCATCATATAAGAATGAAGAGACATAAACAAAGGAGGAGGCTGCAATGCTTGATAAGAAATGTACGCATTATCCTGCCCATGTAATTGTAACCCCTCTGTACAGTATGTTCACAAATAAAATTAAATTTTAAAAAAAGAATGAAGAGACAAGTGTTCTAAACACTAAACAATACAGATACTATGGCCGCTGGGTTTGCTCAAGTCATCCAGCTGGCTCAGCGCTGTAAAGAAAACAACAGAGTCAAAAGCAGGGCCCTGTTCCTAAAGAAAGGGCACTAAGCTGCTACTGCTACTACTACTTCCGAAGCACCTGCTCCCTTTCCACATCTCCGTTCCCAAGATGGGAGTGCTAAGTGACAGAAGTAGACCTTCACCAAATGGGATGCTTCAGACGCAAGGTTTGCTTCAGTCTTTTTACAATAGCATATGGAATGTTGTTGCTTGGAACATTCAAAATGCCATTCTCACAAGAAAAAAGAGACAGAGTATTACAACAAATAAAGCATTTACATGGATTCAAACATGGGGAAAAATCAGCATGAAGAAGACAAAGCCCTGGGGCTAGGAAGTTGGCTCAGTGGTAGAACGCTTGCCTTGCATGCCTGATGCCCTGGGTTCGATTCCTCAGCACCACATAAGCAAAAAGAAAAAAGCCAGAAGTGGCGCTGTGGCTCAAGTGGTAGAGCGCTAGCCTTGAGCTGAAGAGCTGAGGGATAGCGCCCAGTCCCAGAGTTCAGGCCCCATGACCAGACCCCCCCCAAAAAAAAAAGACAAAGCCCTAAGATAACTACCTAAACAATAGAAAACTAATCACATGCTTTCAGTAACATCCTACCAACTGCTGTTTTATTACTTTTTTTTTTTTTTGGTCAGTTGTGGGGCTTGAACTCTGGGCCTGGGCGCTGTCCCTCAGCTCTTCAGCTCAAGGCGAGCGCTCTACCACTTGAGCTACAGCGCCACTTCCGGTTTTCTGGTGGTTTATTGGAGATAGGAGTCTCACGGTCTCTCCTGCCCGGGCTGGCTTTGAACCTCGATCCTCAGATCTCAGCCTCCTGAGTAGCTAGGATTACAGGCGTGAGCCACCAGTGCCTGGCTGTTTTATCACTTTTTTAATGGGGAGTATTGAGGATTAAGCACGGAATCCAGTGCTTGTCAGGCAAACCCTTTCTGGGGGGCGAGAGAGAGTGGGAGGTGTCCGCACAGGACCTGCCTCTCTCTGTCGATATTCTGAAGGATATTTGACCCATACCACACGTAGCAGCATCCCAACGTCTGAGAACTTTCTGGGCAGGCTCTCTGCTACTTGAGCCAAACCTTTAGTGCTTTTTGCTTTAGATTTTTTTCAAGTAGGAGCTTACTTTTTTTTGTTTTGCATGTCAGCCTGGTCTACCTCTACTAAAACTACGACTACTACTACCACTGCTGTGGCTGCTGCTACCACTCCCACTGCTACAACTGCTGCTGCTACAGCTACAACTACAGCTGCTACAGCTACTACTACAGCTACTACTACAGCTACTACAGCTGCTACAGCTACCGCCACCGCTGCTACCGCTTCATCACCCTTCCCGCATGGCTGTGACGACAGGGGGCCACTGCCACCCACACCTTTTTCCTTAAAATGCCATCTTGGAAACACTTTTCCAAGGCTAGCCAGGCAAAGATTCCCCGTTTCCACCTCCCAAAGTAGCTAAAATCACAGGCATGAGTCCGTACTTGCGGGCTAGGCTGTACATCCTGATACCTACTTCCAGCAATATTACAGCTACGAAAACACAAAGGGGAAGCTAGAACTGTGGAGTCAAAAGCTTAACAGTTTCAACAGAAGAACAAATGGTTCCGAGGACTTTGGCTGAAGAACTGTTCCGAACATCACTGGTCCAGAGTTCCGCCGAGGAAACCCTGCTCCCTGCGCTCCCCGCCACACGCGCTGAATTTTCACTCAGGAAGACTAAATGGAGACAGATGCGAGAGAGGCCCCCTTACCGTCAGGCAGCTTAGCATTCACCAGCAGAGCCAAAGATTGTATCACAGAGAAAAAAAAGTCAGCACAAGTGAAAGAAATCAGCGCTGACCAGCACTTGGAGTGACAGGAGAGGCAGGGGTGGGCAGAGAGCCTCGGGCTGCTGCGGGGCGGGGAG
>NW_012267243.1:18096574-18098153 GCF_000151885.1 Dipodomys ordii | reverse complement strand
CATGGGGGTGGAACTGTGTGCACGTAGGAGGAGGATGTCAGCGGGGAGGAGATGCAGGTCGGTGGTCAGAGCCTGGGCTTGGTACCCATCCAGCAGCTGGCCTCTTCCTGGGGGTGGAGGGGCTGTTACTGGAAAACGTTTATGCTGACCATCGTTCTGGTCTTCTTCCCTTGCTCAAACTCTTCCCCTCTGGGACACCTGGCTCTCATCTTGCACATGGAAAGACCAGAATTCATTTCCTTTCTGGAACTCTCTTTGCCTTCATTTTCTGACCATTGCCCAGATCTCTCAGCAGCAAAGATTTCCCAGCTTAGGCCCCACTGAGTGGAGAATGGAAAAGTCATTTCTGCCTTAGTTTACCCAAGTACTAAACCAATACAGCTTTTCAAATGCTAGAATTATGACCAGAACAGGCTTGGTCTCTGGCTTTCCCGCACACGATTAGCCAGGAGCATTTTTCCATTGAATTGTCTCTGTCATTTTCTTCCAGGTGAGCAGAGTCCCTTGATTCATTTCTCTAAGGGTGGGGAAAAACAGCAATGAAGATCCAACAGGTTTCAGAAATCTGGCTGGAAGAGACCAATGTATCAGGGCTTTTTTTCTTCTTTTAACAGGTTTGTTCTAAGAGATAATTTACCCCCAGCCTTCACTTTATTACCCACACAATTCCTAGGCCAACGCCATATAAATGCAGGTGTACAAGTGAGTGGAAGAGCAGTGTGTCAGCGGCCTGTAATCCTAGCTACTCAGGAGGCTGGTCTAGGGAAAGTGGTTCAAAGCCAGCCCGGGAAGGAAAGTCCCCAGGAGATCTTGTCTCCAGTTAACCACTCAAAGGCCAGAAGTGGCCTGTGGCTCAAGCGTAGCGCCGCACAGAGGCTCCGGGACAGCGCCCAGGCCCTGTGTTCAACCCCACAGCCTGCAACAACAACAACTAAGTTGAAGACAAAATAAGAAAAACCAAGGCGCAAAGTAAGTCCAACTGCAAAACAGTTTAAAATGAATATGCAGGTGGACATGGCGGTCCGGAGGAGCTGCCGGTCTGTGAAGGCGCGTCTGCGCGGGGACCAGCAAAGCCGCTGCGGCGCCTTCTGTGGCCGCGAGGTGGCGCTCACCGCCTTCGCTGCCCTTCCGAAGGTCAGAGCCTGGACGGCCGGGGAGGCCGGGGACGGCCGGGGAGGCCGGGGAGGCCGGGGAGGCCGGGGACGGCCGGGAGGCCAGCGTGTGCTCATCAGCCTGGACGGCCGGGGAGGCCGGGGAGGCCAGCGTGCGCTCATCAGCCTGGACGGCCGGGGAGGGCCGGGGACGGCCGGGGAGGGCCGGGGAGGCCAGCGTGTGCTCATCAGCCTGGACGGCCGGGGAGGCCGGGGACGGCCGGGGAGGCCAGGGAGGCCAGCGTGCGCTCATCAGCCTGGACGGCCGGGGAGGCCGGGGAGGCCGGGGAGGCCAGCGTGTGCTCATCGCCGACGGTCTCGGGGCGCAGCACGGCGGGAAGAGCCCCCCCCCATAGGCTGCATCCCAGCGCACGGGACCTAAGGGGGAGAGCTGTTCCACAGGGGTGGGGGGTGGCGCCATGACCTGC
>NW_012267243.1:18084928-18094624 GCF_000151885.1 Dipodomys ordii | reverse complement strand
GGAGGGGGGGTTCGGAGGGGGAGGGGTCTCAGGTGCAGCCTTCCCCGGCCGGGGCTGGCAGTCCTGTTTGAACTCACTGTGTGTCTTTGAACCCATGTCTGTGTGCGCCTCACTGGTCAGACTGAAAGCGAAGTATTTCTACCACAACACGTATCTCACGCACGCGCACGCACATACGCGCACACATACACGCACGCGCATGCAGGCGCACACATGCACACACACGCACACACATGTACACATGCACGCACACATGAACATGCACACACGTACACATGCGCACATGCACACACGTACACATGCGCACATGCACACACACACGTGCGCACACGCGCACACACGTGCGCCCATGCACGCGCACGCGCGTGTACACATGCACACGCGCACACACACATGCACACACGCACACACATGCACACACGCACCATCGCACACATGCGCGCACAGGACCCTGGAGTAGCGCAGCAGGGCGGCAGCCGGTGACCCACACCCACCAGTCTGGAAAGCTGGCGGCCCGGCCACGGCGCTGACCGCTGACCGCTGACCCGGGGAAGCAGAAGGCGCGGAGGCCGCCGGCGCCGCGTGGTTCCTTCAAGCAAAGCTTTGGAAACACAAGAACCACGGCCATGGTTTTCGCTCCCTAGGAAAGCATGGCTCACCGCGTCCATCCGAGGACGGAGGGCCGCGCACCTGGGCACAAAGGGCAGCCCGCGCCCGGCTGCCATGGCAGCTGGCACCCGGGTCTCTTCCGGGCTTTTGTAGCCCGTAAGAGGATGCCCGGCAGTTGGCACCATCTCCTCACAGCCAGGTACGATTTCCAGTGGCACAAGCACTCCCCACGTATCCCCAGTGCCCCGTTCACTCCAAATGCTGGCACATAAAATGGTCTCTTTCTCAATCAACCCTAGGCTTCCGCCAGGATCAAACTGAACAGACCGTGCATTCAACATCTTCACCGCAGCTAGCATAAAAGATGAAGCCCATGTGTGTAGCCCCCCTTGAAATAATGGATGTGTATGCATTATTAATGATAAAAAGTACACCCATGAAATTATAACCTGCCTTACTGAATTTATGGTACATACTCCAGTTCACAAAATATAACTCCTAGCGTAAATACCTTTGTGTTTTCCACATGTTGGAACAACCTAAATTGAAGCAAAGGTTAAGATCTATTTTTATATTAAAGAATGATTAGAGGAAAGGAATATTTTAAAACACACACAAGAGCTATTGTTGTCATCCCTTTTTATTTTCCTGTAAAATACCTCGGCCCTGCCTTTCCTTCTGGCCATGCAAAGCAAGCCAGGTTCAACAACTGACCAATTGTTTGGGAAGGCGCGATGGCTCTGCCTGGTGACCTTCCCATCATCTGGCCAAGCTCCGCTGGCTGCAAGAATTTAAATACTTCTGGGATGCTCCTTCCATGGCAGAAAAACACGCACATGTTTCAGTTTCTGGAGGTTAAGTAGGAAGCAGTCATTGGGGTACTGGCATGGACCGCTGGTCAACCTGTTATCTAAAACTGTGGTCCTCAATATTTCAGGGGGCCTTGGTTTGGAAAGGCTTTGGCAGTGGTGTTTGGTAAGCACAGGACAGCCAGGAAATTACACCTCACACCCACAAGTAGCCGTCCTAATGCAACCGGCCTGCTTGGTTGATGTCAACAGATCTTTATATGACTCCATTCCACACCACATTTCCAGAGGGCAGGGGCCTGGATTCTATGCTTCTGTGTCTCGTTGGTGCCTCCCAAGGCGCCGACGGCTTCCTGCTTTAGAGCAGCCTGGGTCTCGCACCCGCGCTGGGGAAGGCCTCGGGTTCAAACAGCAGAGCTCTTCCAGCCGGCTGGGAGTCGTTCCAAATGGAAGTTGCATCCTAGAATGGAGGTTTGCTTCGGTGTACATTACATAAAATAGGACCAGACGCAGAGCACCGTTGCATCGTTAGGTAAACGGGGAAAGTCTAGCTAAAACAGTCGGGTTTCAAAAAAATGAAAAAAGAGGAAACCTAAAAACAGAAAACTACTTCACGGAGACCATCCGCCAGGGGCGAGAGGTAGAGTGTCTGTAGGAGGCTCAGAAACCGTGGCTGAATGGGAGCCTGGAGAGCCAGCTTTAGTAACAGGAAAGGGGGTGGGGACAGGTGGACAGACACACAGAGTAGGTTCGGATCAAGCCCCCCCCCCACTACCTCAGAGTCTGGGCTGGGAACTGAACTTGAACTCTAGACCCAAAGGAGCCAGGTGGTACTAAGGAGAAAACGGAAATGTGGATTCCGTCATGAACTCGAAGAGCGGAGCCGTGCTCAGGACTCTCGAGAATTTAGAGAGTGTAACAAAGCTGAGCAATTTCCAGGGGCACGGGCTATCCTTTCCTAGCCACAGAATCCAAACCATCGGCGGATTCTGTTTTAATATTCCAAAAAAGAAACACCCTAAGCAGCTGGCCCAAAATGGCGAAGTGCGTCTGCCGTGACTGTCCTCGATTCTTCTACCGGCTTTCGTTAGTCCAACCTCCTGAGTTTCCTCTCTTTCTTCACTGATGTCTCTTCTGTCCTCTGCTTGCTGCTCCTCTCTTCTCTTCTTCCATACTGCTTCCTGTCGGGCCACCCTGCCCTCTGGGTCTTCACCATCTCTATCCTCTCTCAAGATCATCTCATCTCATTTTAAGGCCTTAAAATTTTTACAGATATTTTCCCGAAGTGCTTAGCTCTCTGGCATTCCAGACTTCTTCATCCCTGATACTTCCTCTTGAATGTGTAATAGACCTCTAAAAATTACAAAACTCCGCTCTTAGTTCCCATTTCCTTCTTCCTCCATTATTCATCGCTGCACCTCTCCGCCCCGCGCTCCACATGGGCTCTACAGATCTTACTGCTGCATGCGGTTCTTTAACCAAAACCCAGAACCACCCTGGCACCTCCTCTTCCCCTTAGTTCTTCTGCCTGCTCCCCCGGGGCCAGTCACCTCCTAAACCCACATCATCTCCATACAAATAGCTCATTGCTCTTGCTGATTTCACTCCTGCTCCACTAAATCCATTCTCTGCCCAGAGTATAGAGAGATCTTTTTAAAATATAGATCATGCTTCTTCCCTGTTTCAAACCTTTTAGTAGTTTTCCAGTACATTTAGAAACGCCCACACTGCTCACCACCAGGCCTACAGTCGGACACAGTGTTACCTCTGTCTCCCCAATACCGTCACCTCACCCTCCCTGCTCAAATCGCTTCTTGCCCTGCTGTTGTTGCTGTTGTTGTTGTTAATCTTTAAGTGGTTGTACAAAGGAGTTTTATAAAAAGTGCTCCTTGCTCTTGATGCTACCTCAGCTTTTAAGCCCTCTTCCCATTCCAACTCCAGGCTTTATAATCTACACTGAGAAAGCCAATAACACGATATAATTGGACTGAGTCTAAAATAAGTCCCGAAAAGGCACTGGGCGCCAGTGGCTCACACCTGTAATCCTAGCTACACAGGAGGCTGAGATCTGAGGATTGCGCTTCAAAGCCAGCCCAGGCAGGTGCATCTGAGAGACTCTTATCTCCACTTAACTACCCCAAAACAAGAAGCAGGCTGTGGCTCAAAGCACTAGCCATAAGCAAAAGAGCTGGGGGTGTGGGGGGCTCAGTGGTAGATTGATTGCTTTGCATGCATGAGGCCCTGGGTTCGATTCTTTCACACCACATAAGCAAAAAAAGCCACAAGTGGTGCTGTGGCTCAAGTGGTAGAGCACTAGCCTTGAGCTGAAGAGCTGAGGGACAGTGCCCAGGTCCAGAGTTCAGGCCCTACGACCAGCAAAAAAAAAAAGCTCAGGGACAGTGTCCAGGCTCTGAGTTCAGCCCCATGACCAACCAAAAATAAAAATAAAAAACCTGAAAAGCATAAATATGGTCCAGTTTCTGAACCATGAGCCTTAGACTACAGTTTTGTAGCATCTGTCTGGCTCACCACAGGTTTCCTAATGATAATAAGCTAAGTTTGGAAACTGAAAATATCAATGTTACAACGTTATTTGAGAATAACTGAATAAAACAGAAAGACTGTAACAAATCCAACCACCACCAATAAGTCAGTATCATTCTTTGTTTTAATAATACAAAAAGTAAAGTGTCCTGCCAACTAAAAATCTGTAATTAAAACTAAAGTAAGACTTGGTCATGAAAATTGAAATAATCAGATTTTAATATAGGCAATGCAACAGAAAGTCTAACATTTAAAAAATGAAACTAGTACCTGCCCACAAAATCTCAGGCACTCAATAGAAAGCCCACGGATTGGGAGAAGATCTTTACTAGCCATACAACGGACAAGGGTCTCATATCTAAAATATACTTGGAACTCAAAAAATTAAACCCCCCAACAACAAATCCTCAAAGAAACAACTGCCCAATAAATAAGTGGGCAAAAGACTTAAAGAGAAACTTCTCTGAAGAAGAAAGAAGGATGGCCAATAAACACATGAAGAAATGTTCAACATCCCTAGCCATAAAAGAAATGCAAATCAAAACAACATTGAGATATCACCTCACTCCAGTTAGAACGGCAAAAATCAAGAACTCTAACAACAACAGATGCTGGAGGGGATGTGGACAGAAGGGAACCTTACTTCATTGTTGGTGGGAATGTAAACTTGTTCAACCACTTTGGAAAGCAATATGGAGGTTCCTCAAAAGACTTCACATAGAGCTCCCCTATGACCCAGCAATCCCACTTTTGGGCATTTACCCAAATATTTACAAACAAGACCACACTAAAGCTACCAGCACAACCATGTTTATTGCAGCATTATTTACCATAGCTAAGATATGGAACCAACCCAGATGCCCCTCAGTAGATGAATGGATCAAGAAAATGTGGTATATATACACAATGGAATTCTATGCCTACATCAGAAAGAATGACATTGCCCCATTTGTTAGGAAATGGAAAAACTTGGAAAAAATTATATTAAGTGAAGTAAGCCAGGCCCAAAGAAACATAGGTCCCATGGTTTCCCTTATTTGCAATATCTAGTATATCTATGAGTCAAGCGGAAAAGGTCAGATAATGTGATGTCAGGAAATTGAACCCTTAGATATGTATCTTAATGATTTTTTCTTTCATGCATGTGTTTCTAATGCACTTATAAGATTATCTCTTTGTTGCTTTGTATGTCCCTCCCCCACAGTATAACCCCTGCTTTCACTATATTTGATGTCAGTATAACTTGAGGAGGAGATGGGGAAAAACCAGTTGTTTAAGGATACAGGTGGACCTGTTGCAACAATGAGAAGTACAAGTTGTCATGTCCAAAACGAGCTTTACAACGTTGGTGCGGGGGGGGGGGGGGGGGAAGGGTGGGGTTGGGGGGGGGGGGGGGGGGGGGCTGGGAAGGGATGTGAAGGGTAAACAAAAGGAGGAGGCTGCAATGCTTGGTAAGAAATGTACTCATTATCTTGCCCATGTAATTGTAACCCCTCTGTACAGTATCTTCACAAATAAAATTTAAAAAAAAATCTCAGGCACATGCAATCCTATTTATAAGTAAGATTTAAATAGTAGTCATATCAGAAGTGTATAAGTATCTAACAAAAATGTTTTCTTTGAAAATGTCAGTGCTGTAATAGACATTGCTGATTAACGGGAAAACATGGGAGTGTTTTATACACAGTTGCACTATTTCATGTGAAAATTTTAAAAGCCTCCAGTGTGCTGGTAAGCGCCTTAAATGTCTTCATAATACACTGCTGGAGGTTGCCTTCAGCTGAAACAGAGTTAACTTAATTTTCATATGGTAGAAGAGATGGCTGGAAGCTAACTAATTTTTTTCTGGCATGAAAATGACTTCTTCTAGTACCATTGTTGAAAAGTCTACCGTTTCACCACTAATTGCTTATATGCACTTGCGAATATCCGTCATCTGAGTGTGTGCGGGGACATCTCCCACTCATCTGTGTGCTCGTGGCATGCTCTTCACTAACGCAGCTTTATTCATCTTGGAATCAGGTAGCATCGATTCTCATCTTTGGTAGGATATTTCAGTAAGTTTGTTTGTTTGTTTGTTTGCTATTCTAGTTCCTTTTTTCATTACAAAAGTTTTCAAATTAGCTTCTCAATATTTACAAATCAAGTTAATTTTTATTCTAGCCACTCAAAATGTTTTCTTCTCTTATACATAGAGACATGCCTTTCTGTACACAGGGAATATATGTGTGTGTGTGTGTGTGAGTCTGTATGTGTGTGTCTGTGCGTGTGTCTGTGTCTGTGTGTGTCTGTGTGTGTGTCTATGTGTGTGTGTGTGTCTGTGTGTGTGTCTGTGTCTGTGTGTGTGTCTATGTGTGTGTATGTCTGTGTGTGTGTCTGTCTGTGTGTGTGTCTGTGTGTGTGTGTCTGTGTGTGTGTGTGTCTGTGTGTGTGTAGGTTTAGAATTTTCCACATATGCCTGCTATGAAATATGTATCAAACTCTAACAAAAATTACAGATTCTTCCCTTCCCTTAAACTTTGTCCCAGTAAAACAACTGCTTCAAAGTTGTGGGATCATACAAAAATCATTGTTAACATTGGTGCCCTGGGAATGCCACCTGATCCGTCACTGGGGTAGAGTATGGTTATGAGTGGAAATATTTTTGCCAGAAAAATTAAGACAAATAAAAATAAAGATGTTTGGGCTGGGAAGGTGGCTCAGTGGTAGAGCGCTCGCCTCGCATGCATGAGGCCCTGGGTTCAATTCCTCAGCACCACATAGGCAAAAAGAAAAAAAAAGCTGGAAGTGGCGCTGTGGCTCAAGTGGTAGAGCGCTAGCCTTGAGCTGAAGAGCTGAGGGACAGCGCCCAGGCCCAGAGTTCAGACCGGATCAAAATAAATAAATAAAATAAAGATATTTATGCTATAATTGTATATATTCTTAAGCATAGTTGTAATTAATTATATACAACCAAAATAACCAAAATTTAAGAACCTTTGGTTCTTAAATGGCAAAAATTACTCTGAGTCAGACAACAGAGTCAACCTAGCCATTTCTTGAAAACTTTAAAACAAAATGTAAAGGAAAGAGGCCAGTTATTGAGTATCTAAATGGAAACAAAGCTAAAATGCGGTCAGATTTGAAGGTCTCCCTCAAGTACTTATTTTTGGTTCTAAAGGGTTCTTGTAGGAAGACCCAGTCCTCAGCAAAGCCTAGTGCACTGTGCAGTCAGGTGCTGCTGCCAGAGATGCCCCTAGAAAGAGACTATTCAAGCTGTGCTCTAACACTTAGTGTGATGGTTTCACCAACTCAATAAAGTAGTCCTTTTCGCCTGGGGTCCCCTCCCCCTCCCCAAGCCAGCACAGGGTCATGATCCTGGAGGGAAAACCATGGAATCCCCACCCCCACCCCCCCGCCATGGAAATGTACTGATTTGAATATACACAGGCCGCCACAAGGACTTCTGGGTATTCAGAGATAATTCTGCTCCACTGAGTTCCCTGCAGGAATGTATCATTATTCTGATCATAACCTGAACCTATCAAAACAGAAGCTAACAAGGGCCTCCTTGAATATCATTTCCACTAAAAACCCTGCCTTTGATCACTCCACTGGGAAGAATGACTTTCTGCTCCAAAGTCTGTGTCAGGACCTCATGAATATCCTATCTATGCGCCCTATGGAAGTAGAGAGAGACCTGTGCTAGCTTTTTATGGCTCAGGAAATGGAATCCAAAGAAGCTAAGTAAGAAGTTTGGGGACATTCATATAAAACACGGTGCGCATCCACAGCACAGTGGCTATTTGGTTATCCCCGTGTGAAATGAACATGTGTGGGGAGAGTTGGCGTGATGCCCTATGCGTCTCCAGGGAGCACCTTTAAGGACGCATGAATGACTAACAGAGCCAATGAACGCTTCATTCCAAGTTAAAACAAAACTACCACTTGCTATTTCTCAACGACAGAGATCTGAGCCGTCTTTCAATCTTCTACAGTTCCCAGTATTTTTCCTCTTCATTCAGTACGAAACAATACTCAGGAGCAAAATATTTTTTTCTGAGAATTTCTCTTTCAGAACAGATTTGTTTAGATCTTTCCAGAAGCATTTCTCCTCCTCTTCTTGTCTAATTCAGGATAAGACTCTCATGAGCACTTTCTGGCTCTCTGGATCGCCTCTTATGCTTTCAGGCTTGCAGAGTCTTTTCTGGCTTTGGTAGGTTTTCTATTCCTTGGAATTCTGTCTGTTTTCTGTCCTGTGATTGGGGAGCTGCCTGCCATGAGGATGTGTGACTCACACACACTACTCCTATAAGGAAACAAGGTCTTACGCTACTTTTTATCATGGCTTTTGTTGGTTTGTTGTTGCTTTTGCTTTGCTTTTTTAGTACTAGAGTTTGCACTCAGGGCCTTGTGCTAAGTACTCTGCCTCCAGATCCATTTTTATTCTTTTTATTTTTGGGTCAGTCTTGGGCCTTGAACTCTGGGCCTAAGCCTCTCTGTGTTCAAGACTAGCGCTCTACCACTTGAGTCACAGCACTTTTGACTTTTTCTGAGTAGTCTGTTGGAGGTAAGGCTCTCATGGACTTTTCTGCCCAGTCTGGCTTCAAACTGTGATCCTCAGATCTCAGCCTCCTGAGTAGCTAGGCTTGCAGGTGTGAGCCACCAGCATCTGGCTGTTTTATTCTGAAAGATAGGATCTTGTGCTTTTCCTCTTGGCTGGATTCAGGCTGCAGTCTTCCAATCTAAGCCTCTTGTGTGGCTGAGATACACCACCGCACAGCCAGCTTGCTTGCTGGGATAGGATCTGGCTGTTTTTGCCGGCACTACTCTTGAACCATAGTCCCCCAGACCACCAGCTAGCAAAGCAGCGAGGATTCAGGAAGTAAACCGCCACATCTGTGACCATCGAGAACCTACCCAAGATGGGGAAAGAAGTCAAATTTATGAAAGCTACACAAGAGCCTTCAATGAGACTTCAGTAGATACACAGGGTCATGAATAACTGCCAGCCAAAGCAGATGGCAGGCCGGCGGGCTGTGTGGATGGGGGGGGGGGCTTCTTCAGGATGAGTGATCGGCAAAGGACCTAATGTAAGGAGGACGGTGTGCGGAGGAAGCACCAAGGGGAGAGGACAGCCAACACATCAACTACAGCACCCCAAGAGGGGGGAGATGTGGCTGTGGTAGAGCGCTTGCCTAGCTCTTCCAGGAAGGAAGGGAGGGAGGGAAGGTTTACAAACTAAAGAAAACAGAAGTGAGTTGGGTGTAAGCTTTTCTGCAGCAGGAGAGAGAGGACGCCGCCTCCTGTGGATAAATGCTGAGTTAATGTAGGCAAGAGATTAGCACAATATTCATTCCGCAGTAAGAGCATAAAGAATATCGACAATTGTTTTAATTGATCCGCATAAAAGTAATGGCTAGACTGTGCCAAATGCTTCATTTGATTGCTGTAAGCTTTTAGTGAAAAATGGTGCCACAGAAAACAGACTTTAATTCTGCAAACAGCTACCTAACTCTTCTTTGTATCCCAAAGAAGAGGCTCAAGAGTTAACTGAGGGCCCCTTATAAACAACGACAAGTGTAAACGTAGAAAAGCCTGACGGCTGGGCTCTGGTGAGCAGTAACGGGTGGAGAGGGCCAGCGTGGTGGGGACAGCCTGGGAAGGTGGAGGAGGAGATGACGGCCGTGTCCACCGCGCCCCAGGCCTGCTCCGTTACCCGGCGCCCCAGGCCTGCACCGCGCCCCAGGCCTGC
>NW_012267243.1:18017036-18083984 GCF_000151885.1 Dipodomys ordii | reverse complement strand
CCTCCTCCCCCCTCCTCCTCCCTCCCTCCTCCTCCTCTTCCTCTTCTCCCTGCTCCCCTCCTCCACCATCATCACCGGCAGCAGCATCTCACAGAGAGCTAACAAAATCAGGATCTCCCAAAAGTACTGCCTTTCATTTTTTAAGATATGTTATTAAGATATATTTGTTTTTATTTTACATTTGTATTTTTAATATTTCAATATTGCCTTAATTTTATTCTTGATGTTTTAATATCTTTACACCATATTCATATTGATTATATATGTTTATTGTTATTTAATAGATGTCACTGGATCTCATGTTCAAAACATTTCATCTTCTAGTGAAAATCAGCGTAGGATGAAGACGCTATCAATGCTAATTGAACACTTATTTTCATTATTTCCATTCAAATCTGTGACCGTGCCCAAGCACAAGCCTCAAATCAAACTGACTTCTACAATTACTCTTTTTTTTACTATTACCGTAACGTTTAAATGGCAGTCTGTAATACCCCCAGCTATTATACACACACACACCCACATACACTCACTCATGTTGATGCTCACAGCCACCCTGAATACTATTACCGTAACGTTTAAATGACAGTCTGTAATACCCCCAGCTATTACACACACACACACACACACTCATGTTGATGTTCACACACACACACACTCATGTTGATGCTCACACACCCACACCCACCCACACTCATGTTGATGCTCACACACACCCACCCACCCACACTCATGTTGATGCTCACACACACACACACACACTCACTCATGTTGATGCTCACAGCCACCCTGAATACTATTACCGAAACGTTTAAATGACAGCCTGTAATACCCCCAGCTATTACACACACACACACACACACACTCATGTTGATGCTCACACACCCACACCCACCCACACTCATGTTGATGCTCACACACACACACACACACACACTCATGTTGATGCTCACACACACACACCCACACTCACTCATGCTGATGTTCACACACACACACACTCATGTTGATGTTCACACACACACACTCATGTTGATGCTCACACACACACACACACACTCATGTTGATGCTCACACACACACACACACACACACTCACTCATGTTGATGCTCACACACACCCACCCACACTCACTCATGTTGATGTTCACACCCACACACCCACACTCACTCATGTTGATGTTCACACACACACACCCACACTCACTCATGTTGATGCTCACACACACACACACACTCACTCATGTTGATGCTCACACCCACACTCACTCATGTTGATGCTCACACACACACACACACACTCATGTTGATGCTCACACACACCCACACCCACCCACACCCATGTTGATGCTCACACACACACACACTCACTCATGTTGATGCTCACACACACCCACCCACACTCACTCATGTTGATGCTCACACACACACACACACTCATGTTGATGTTCACACACACACACACTCACTCATGTTGATGCTCACACACACACACACACCCATGTTGATGCTCACAGCCACCCACACTCATGTTGATGCTCACACACACACACACCCATGTTGATGCTCACACACCCACACCCACACTCACTCATGTTGATGCTCACACACACACACACTCACTCATGTTGATGCTCACACACACACACACTCATGTTGATGTTCACACACCCACACCCACACTCACTCATGTTGATGCTCACACACCCACACTCACTCATGTTGATGCTCACACACACCCACACTCACTCATGTTGATGTTCACACACACACACCCACACACACCCATGTTGATGCTCACACACACACCCACACCCACCCACACTCATGTTGATGCTCACACACACCCTGAACACCATCACTCTCGGTAACCTGTAACTTTTCTGTGCCTCCATTTCCTCTATGTAAAATGAACAACAAATAAACAAAAATGTCATCTTTCCTCCCGGGACTATTGTGAGGAGGAGGAGAGTCAGCCTATGCAAGGCACGGAATGAGTACCAGGCTACACCACAACACGCACAATGACTCAAAGCAGAGCAAGCTCGGCCGACCCCTGCAGAGACCACCCGGGACAAGGCAGCACCGCCACGTCTGCATGTGATCAAGGAGATTACCTTGATGCCAGTGACGATTTATTTGCTCCAAATGGGAAATGCTTAGAACAATATATTTAGTCCTATTTTTTCCCTCAGTATGGCTCAGGAAATAAATATGACATAAGAATTGACTTCCTTCCACTCTAACTAAAAAAATCCCTTGAGACCAAAATTGTTAGTGACAGGAGATTAAAAATAAAAGAGCAAGCTCTGAGCTTCTGTGATCACACAGTCAAGTTCACTAGAAACTTCACTAGCAGAGAAAGTCCTTTGAACTGAAAATAGCATTTCTCACATGTTTAACACAGGTAACATCCCAAACTCCTTCTTTTGCACTGTTCCATTTGATCTGCAAAAACATCTTCTGGAAAGTGATCATCAAAGTGATTAAATGATTTCTTTATAAAGTCATAAGACTTAAGCAAAACGGCAGAAACCAAACAGGGCCCTTCCAGCTGCGTCTTTCATGGAAGAGGGTTGGAGTTTCAAGGAGATCGCCACGCGCGAACCTAGCAGAACAAACACCTCGGAACCCAACTTCTCTCAGAGCCACTGAGTGCATCTGAGAATATCAAGAAAAGATCAGGAAAAGGGAAGCTTTGGAGAGCTCCTCTCCCCAGAACCCAAACTCAGCATCTGATGCCTTCCCTCAATGGCTGGCTCTCTACCATCTGACTCATGCTCCAACCCTCTTGTTTGGAGTTTTAAATACTCATTTAATGTTTATTCTTGTGTGTGTGTGTGTGTGTGTGTGTGTGTGTGTGTGTGTGTGTGTGTGTGTGAACCACACCTGGGTTTGTGCTATCACATGACTCTCTTGACAGATACCTGGGAGCTCCAGGCTAGAGCGAGAGACGATCATTAATGACTAAAGATTTACTAAACAATTCCTATGTAACAGAACTTCCATGGTAATCCAACCAAAAGAGCTGCTGACTGCATCCATGGTTAGAGAGGTGAAGCCTCCATTACCTGGGCACAGATTTTGGTCCTAGAGTCTCCTCTTTGGGGCTGTTAGGGTCAATCTTTTTAATCCCCTTTATAATAACCAGAAAACTTCAGTAAAATGTTTCCCTGAGCTCACATAGAAAATAATGAAACTCCCAGTCAGTAGCCACAACATAGGAAGCATGGTGGCATGGCGTCCAGGTCCCAGTCTGGCCTAGCGGTGGTCTTGTGGACTTGGGCCTACCGTGTGGGGTCGAGGCTCGCTCCAACAATGAACTAAATCATACAACACCTACACGGAGCCCACGGACAGCTGGAGCATGGCTTGGTATGGGAAACCTGTACATCTGGTATCAGAACAAGAATATATCGGGGGGGGGGGTAGGGAGGGGGAAGGTTTTCCATCAATCACACAAAGGAGATGGTTTCCATACCCACAGAGCCATGGTGGGAGCTTCCCAGGAGAAAAGTCCTCCGAGGAGACCGAGCCTGCCAGGCCTCTGCCCTCCTCACTGGTGACACCTGTGTGACTGTCTGGCGACACCCCACACATGCACAAGATCCCAAGTATGGGCACGGTGCCACCAACAAGAGGGCTCCCGGGCGTCTGCTGCTCTTCTGTCAGTCCTGCTTTTATTATGTTTAATTAAGTAGTTGCACAAAGGAGTCCCCGTGCATTTGGATCAATGTCCTTCTCCCCCTGTGACCCAAGCCCTCGCCTCCATTTTCCCAGCTGACTGTGAGGCCTGCGTCCCCTTCCTCTCTTCATCCATCTACCACCCCCCCCCCGGGACCTCTGCTCCCGACACACAACTTTCCAAGTGTTTGACTGAGAGTTCATTTTGCTAGGGGATTAATTATACTGTTGGACTTCTCCCCTGCAAACACACTTCATTCATCCATTTGTGCACACATGCAAACACCACCCTAAGTGTTTACTTGTCTGTCCAATAGAATGAACGTATTTGGAATGAGGTAAATTATTTTAGTCATGTATTAGGTTCACAGAAAAATGGGGTAAAAAGTAGCATGAGTTCCCATACAGCTCCAGCCCAACTCGTCCTCAGCCCCCTGCAGTGTGCACGCGTACCACTGCAGCGCACACTCACTACGGCCCATGCGTCTACAGTGACCACCCTGCCGTCCAAAGCCTGCCGTCTGTGAGGGCGCGCCTCGGCATGGTGGTATTCTCTAGTCCGCTCCATGCGCTCCCCCAGCCATCCTCCGTCTCCCCCAGACCCCAGCAGCCTCCCATTCTTCAGTCTCCAGAGTTCTGCTTTTTCCAGAATACCAGTGTTGGGCTCATATGGTTTGTCACTTTTTTCAGACAATCTTCTTTCACTTAGTAATACAGTTTCTTCCTCTGTGTCCTTCCAGGCTTCACAGCTCATTTCCTTTTAACACTGAATCATATTCTACAGCCTGGCTGTACCACAGTTCGCTTTCTATTCACCTACTGGAAGGCTCCTAGCAGCTTCTCAGTCTGGCAATTATGAACGAAGCTACTGCAAACACACACACGCAGGGCTGTGTTGTTGGCATAACATCTTGAATCATTTGGACAAATTTCAAAGAGCACAACGGCTGGATCCGATGGTGGGAGTATGGCTTTTGTAAAAAACAACAAAAAAATCAAACCCTTACTTCCAGAAATATACCCCCTCATCCCTTGTTTGTTCTCTCAAATACCGATACACCTCCATGCACGCACGCACGCACGCGTGCGCACACACACACACTGCATATCTTGACCACTAGATTAGCCTGGTGTAGGCAACCATGATTTACAGTGGGAAGTTCCGCAGCGAGGCTTCGGTGGGCAGCACAGTAGACCAGGCCCCTCTTCTTCAGCCCCGTGGCTGATAGGCTGTAGTTGTGCCTGTTGCTCTGAGCGTGGACGTGGGAGCAGGTGTGTGCGTGAGTGTGTGCGTGTGTGTCTAACTCAGCACTGTGGCTCTGCTGTGCTATTCCATCTCTGACTGCACTTCCAGTGTGTGGCTCTCTCTAAAGCCACGACCACCTCCTGTCCCTTACCTTCACCTCTGACCTTCTCTACCTCCACACACCTTGAAACACAGGACTGCGTCAATATCTACTGAAGAGAGAGCTGGCAGTTTCTGTGTGTCTCCATGAAAGTGAGAATCCTTAGAATCTTTAGAATGGGGGGGGAGGAGGGGCAGGGGGCGGGGAGGGGGGAGGATGGGAAGGGATGTGAAGGGTAAACAAAGGAGGAGGCTGCAATGCTTGATAAGAAATGTACTCATTATCTTGCCCATGTAATTGTAACCCCTCTGTACAGTATTTTCACAATTTAAAAAAAAAGAATATTTAGAGCCCTTAGAAATATTTTCTTTTTGGAGTTCCTGGGTTTGTCGCCTCTTCCGCGTGGATATTCGTCCAGTTTTATGTCTGGACTCCACTCTGTGAGCAGGCCATCGGTCAGCGCCCTCCTGGGCACCACACCCCGGCTAGGAGACGCCACGTCCATCCGCAGAGGACGGGGGCGGGGGCAGGGCTGGGGAGCTCACGAGGGAGGAGCTCACAAACTGACACTGAACGGGAACCCTTTTGAACAGCTACATAAAGGTAATAAAAAATTGGAAGAACTGACACTTGTGCAACCGGCTTACTCATCAGAGAATGAAAGACCCCACGGGTATGCCAGGCCGCACAGCGCGTGCGCGGGAGAGCCAGGTGCTTGTGAGGCCAATATTCCCTTAAGCTGCTCTAACAGAATCTTTCTGCCTTCAAACTGTGTAACATGTTATTCGTGGGTTAAAGGCCATTAATTAAAACAGAACTACTTAGTCTCCTGTCACTGTAATTCTGCTGAAAACATGTGTTTAGCTTTCTCAAGAAAAATTGCATAAGGAAGCATTGGCCTCGTTTCCTCAATTCTAGCTACTCTCCTTGATGTGCTGCAATATGGAAATACATCCCTCATTAGCAAGCACCCATCTTCTGGCAGCGTTTTCTATCAGTAAGGCTTGGAATGTTCTGGACTCAATGCAGAGAACTAAACCTCCCCTTGCGGGAACGGAGCAGAGCCACGCTAAGTGAACTAGAATGTGACCAGAACTGCCGTCACGCGCATCCTGAGCGTGAGGGGTTTCTGCCACTTTTGTCAAGAGATTTTCTTTTTCACTCGACATCAGGAACCATACACCAAGTACAGAGAAATCCCAGGCAAGACATGTGAGGCCTTCCTGCTGCGCCAGAAAGCCTGCGGCCCTCTTCACGCCAGCCCGCTTCCCCGTAGTTAGGACAAGGTTAGATAGTCAGCGTGTTACAACCAGAGGAAGAACTGGAATCAAGTTCATAAAGAGCCAGACCACGTGGTACCTATGCGCAGCCATGTTTCACTCAGCCATTCAATATACAATTATGACAGTTGCTGCCAAGCAGATACAGCTGGAGATCTTTTTGTTAAGAGAAATAAATCAATTCCATAAGACAGGTACCCCACATTTTCTCTCATTTGTGAAAGAAAAGAGGAAACAAAATAAAACAAAACCTCCAAAGTCATGAAAGTCAAAAGGCAGGAGGTGAAAGGGGAAGAAAGGGGGACCAAGAGAGAGAATAGTAGATATGATCAAAATACACTGCACATGTGTGTGGCAGCATCGTGATGTGCTAGACATGTGCAATTTGATGGGTGCCAATAGAAAAGGAGGGAATCACCAGGCGCTGGTGGCTCACGCCTGTCATCCTAGACACTCAGGAGGCTGAGATCTGAGGATCCCAGTTCAAAGCCAGCCTGGGCAGGAAAGACCATGAGACTCTTATCTCCAATAAACCACCAGAAAACCGGAAGTGGCGCTGTGGCTCAAGTGGTAGAGCGCCAGCCTTGAGCTGAAGAGCTGAGGGACAGCGCCCAGGCCCAGAGTTCAGGCCCCATGACCGACCAAAAAAAAAAAAAAGAAAGAAAGAAAGAAGAAAAAAAAGGAAAAAAGAAAAGAAAAGGAGGGAGTCAGCACCTAACGGGATCCCAACAGGCAAGAATCATCACTGGGATTGAACAACAGGCCTGCAGTGATCATAAATGTGACGTATGCTCTTAAAGCAGAGACAGGCAAAGTACAGAAGTGAAAAGATCTGGAAGCTGCGGTTGACTGTGAGTTTCTCATATACTAGTAATAAAAACCTGACGGGGTCCAGGACGGCACGCCTCCGGTGAGTGCCACGGGAGGGAAGCACTCCTCAGCCGCGGTGGGCAGAGCGGGCGGCTGGGGACCACTGTGCTGCTAGAGAATATTAACCAATGGTGACAATAGTAAGGAGACTCCCTACACCCCACCCTCTCCTAAAGCAAATTAAAACAAAAACAAACACCACAGAGATTCTGTCTTGTACTATGACATCCTATTGTTTAAGCTTGAACGTTCCTGGAATTATTTTTAAGTAGAATGAGAAACATGAACACACAGTAAGGAACTGTAAAGAAAGATAAAGAATTGACCTAAAATATAACGGATGCTTCTCTGGGCACTTGTCTATTAAAGCCGAAGTAACTGGCATCACTGCAAGTACATCTTTTGCCTAAACTTCTAGAGTCACAAATAGTAAGTATGTCTAAATGTGTCCATATGGTAGTTAATTAGAAGAAAACATAACAGCCACATTTGGGATCTGATGATAATAATTACCACAGTCAGCCAATACTAAATATCACAGTCAGCTAATATGACATTTGAAAGGAAGAAATCTTACTAGAGCTGGAAGCATGCAGGAGGACACAAATATTCTGTTCCTTTCGATATCTTTATACAGCACAAACTAACGAGGCGAGCAGTGTTCTATCTAACAAACCCGTGCCCCAGTGCTCCGAGCTGGTGTCGCAGGGTGGGTGTGATCACTGGGCGCCCGTGTAGCAGCGAAGAGTGACACAGTCAAAGCAGCCTTAGACATTTATCATTTCTCTGAGTTAGGGACCATCAAACTCTCTTCTCGCTCTTTATAAATAACTAATAAAATTACTGTAAACTCTAGTCATCCCAAGTCCATAAAATATTAGATTTTAGTCTTCCTACGCAACTAGGTTTTGGCATCCATTATCCAACCTTCCTTATGTTTTCCTCCATCCTTATAAGAGAGTTTGTAAGTTAGTGGAATTTGAGTATTTTAAAATCTTTGAAGTCACTTTCTGTCCAAAAAAAGACTATTATATAAATGTCTAGAGTCATCACCCATTTCTTACCAAAAAAAGGCCATGATATAATAACTACCTTTCTGAAATTAAATGTTAAAACAATGTAGAAAAAGAGAGTATTCTGTTCACATGTTGGCAGTAAACCCGGTGCTATTAATGACAGGAAATACGAATTACCAGCTCCCTAAGAGAACCACTGCTTTAAAATGTAAATGTGCTTACTCTATTCATATCAAGTCCTTTGCCTTCTGTAGCAGCCAAGAAGCAACTAGAAGTTATTGATGGTTCTTACTGCAAGGTAAGTGCCTTAATCTAGCCAATACACTTACACAGTTCCATGTAAAGGTTTCATGTCACTAAATTCTCAGGGAATATAATTTCCACTGTATTTGCACTCATTAAAGCTTAAACTGCCAGGATCTCAAAAAGACTCAAATTCAATATTCAGAAGCAATAAGGAAGAACCCATCCATTCATTTGAGGAGCATCTATAGCAACACCCAACATTTCCTGAAGAGTCCTAAGATATAAACACAAATTAGGCCTGGCCTTTCTCTTCCAGAAGCTTCCAGATGTCTATAGAACAATCATATAAACAACTAAACACCATGTCATGGCACACTGAAGAAGCCTATATACCAGGCGCTAGAAGACAAAGAGGCAGGGCAGGGTTGGGTCAGAGAGGCTCCGAAGCGGGAGGAGCCGGACCCGCAGCTTCCCTGTCAGGGGACAGGTATGTTACCAAGAAGGTGACAGAAAGAATTCCAGGGAGAGGGAAGAGCAAGAAAAATGTGTTTACTATTGCTACAAAAACGGGGTAACCACATGCACAACCCAACAGTGAATGGCTTAACAGATCCCCTGGGAAACTACTATCCAGGGATTCAAATTGTCAAAATATGGTGTACTGCTGAGTATTCCACCAGATAGAATTCCTCTGTGTGTGTGTGAGTGTGTGTGTGTGTGTGTGAGTGTGAGTGTGTGTGAGTGTGTGTGTGAGTGTGTGTGTGTGTGAGTGTGTGTGTGAGTGTGTGTGTGAGTGTGAGTGTGTGTGTGAGTGTGTGTGAGTGTGTGCGCGCCAGTCCTGGGACTTGTAATCAGGACCTGGGTGCTGTCCTGACTTTTTTTGCTCAAAGTTCGTGCTCTACCACTTGAGTCACAGCTCCACTTCTAACTTTTTGGTGGTTCACTGGAGGTAAAGAGTCTCACAGCCTTTCCTGCCTGGGCCGGCTTTGAACCCTGATCCCCAGATCTCAGCCTGCCGAGTAGCTAGGATTAAAGGCCTGAACCCAGCTTTAGGTATTTTCTGGGAGAAAGTATACTGTGCTATGTAGTGACTAAGGTCACACGGTAACAACGTTTTCTCAACTCACTTTTACCTGATGCCTCTTCAGGAATGCCGTTATTCAGAAATGCATTTCTTCACCAATAAATCTTCAGAGAATGGGAATGCCAGCTGTAAACACAAGTAGAACTAGGCAGCTACACACAAACAGAGCTCCGCATTTAGAAGCTGGGGTAAAGCAGTGCCCTGGCGTTCGGTTGAGTTCTGTTGGGTTCTGTTGCAGGGACACCTGATAACCGAGGCTGCACGCCATGCTCATCCAGAGGGCATGGAATATGACATCTGCAGCACTTCCTCTTCTCAAGACCCCAGTGTGAGCCCTGCCAACATGATTGTCAGTCAGACCCCAGTGTGAGCCCTGCCAACATGATTGTCAGTCAGCAGAATCATCGCAACTGAGAATCCAAGCGCCAGCTGTCATTATTTGAACTCGGATTTCAACACATACGAGGTTAGCAAGAGAATTTAATCATAGGAAAATGCGTATGTGACAAATCCCATCATGTTTGCTATTGAGTGTTCTTGGGACAAAGTATCATAATCAAAGCACGGCCAGTTATTCAGGATTTCCCATATGACTAAGCCAAGAAGTCGCTGTGATTATGAAACAGCCCCCCCTCACACACACACACATCACCTTTAAAAGAACAATTAAAAACACTTAGCTAAAAAAAAGTCGTTTTGAGGGCTCAGATGACTATTTTAACAACTTCACTGAGATGTAAGTGATGTACAAGAAGGTGCAAATACATAAAACACACAGTCCGATAAGCATACACAAATATATATAATAGCATAAGCATGGAAACTATCAGCATCATCAAGATAAAGAATAACTCTTCAACCCCAAAACTTGCCCTCATACACCACAGTAAATCTTTCTTCCCATAAGACCACTGATGTGCTGTTACTACCAAAGTTTCATTTTCTAGAATTTTCTATGAAAAGTAAGCCTCTGATACACCTTCCCTTTGAGGGGTGATGAGGGAGTTGGGTAGTCTAGCTTCTTTCAGTCCCAGCTACTGAGTTGTTTCCTTCCTTCCTATTACTGAGTGGTACGCCATTCTTTGGATGTCCATCCATTGGTCCACCTTTTGATCATTTGGTTATTTCCAGCTGGGATACAGCTGTGCCTAAGTCTTTGTGAAGGCTATTATGACCATTTCTAGGATAAATACCTAGCAATGGACTGGTTCTGCCACAGGGTAGAAGCTGTTGGAGCTGTTTCCCAAAGTTGTTTGGCCATTTTGCATTTGACGCCAAGGAAGTATGAGAATTCCAGTTCCTCCATGTCTTAATCTACACTTTGCACGGTCAGTCCTCTTAGATATTCTGAGAACTGTAGAGTAATATCTTATTATACTTTAAACCTGTACAGCCCTAATGCCTAATCATAATTATGTAGACTTACTTCATGTCTAGCAGAACTGTTCTCCTCAATCCTCCCTTGGGATACGCTGGGTTCTAGTCCCTACATTTTTACTCACACATTCAGCTACAACTAGATGAATGGATGCATGGGTGCCATTTATAGTACATAAATTAGTAAAATCTTACAATTTTTAATCTAGCTCTGCCTTTATGAGACATACATTAGTAATATTTTAAATATTTAAATAGTTTTCACTATTTCCACATTAGTAACATTTTATGAATGGTGAAGCCATTTCATAATCAACAAATCCCTAAGCTTTTCCTGTAATTAAATAAATTAGCTTTTCAATAATGATGTTGAAATAAACCACATGAATATTCTTTCCTAAAATAAAATCAGATAAACCTGAGCTAGCCACATCATCACTTCTTAACCAACATGCCTAAACTGCGAAGATGAGGCAGACCCGTAGCTGTGATGGGTTTTTTCCGGAATTCCTGAATATCTCTATACTAGGAAGCAGAATCATGTGCATAATTTAATTGTAGCTTCAAATCTTGCCCTTCATAATGGTTCCGTTTTAACCATCCGTGTGTGGGTCCAAGGACCATTCAGGAGTCTGGCTGTCAGGAAGCTCCTGTTGGAGGAGGTCTAGCCCTGGGTCCAGCAGCGGCGGCAGCAGCAGCAGCCTGCCTGGGGTTGCTTTCCTTGGCCTCACTTCTTTCACTGACTGCCTCATCAGGGGAGAGCTGCCCTCCTTAGGCTCGCACAGTGATCAGATCTGCAAGCTGATAAATGGAGTGTGAGGGCTCTTTTCCCCTTTGCTTTAGCCTTTTGAGGGTCTTTCTTATCACCCTTTCATCCTCAAGCATGCAAACCCCGTTAAAAAAAAGTCAAGTGGCAGTTCAACTTTAGCAATTGAAGAATAGCATTCTTCATCCAGCTCATTCTTAAAACATAAACTCCTCCTACTTTCCTTATCCATTATAAATTACAGCCTTGATTAAAAATGTAGTGGAACTGCTTTAACTGTCAAGTCTTCAACAACTCCCCAAAACACCTCCTGTTTGTGTCACATACTAACACTTCCCAGTGTTTTCAAATGTTATTTTAATTCTCTGGAACGTGAGATTTGTCACATCAGCTGTCAGACAGGCTGGATTTGCTCTCTGTTCGCTGCAAGTAGAGTGCTTTTAGGGTCAGGAATAATGTGTAAACCTCTCTCAACTTGCGGAGGATGGAATCACTTCAGGTGCTGGCCTGTGGCAGAAGCAGCCCCAGAGCCACCCAGGCAAGATGATTTCTAAGAGTGTGAAAGAGTCTCTACGAAAACAAAATCCCTTGGCTTGCCTACAGAGAACCACACTGTGGACCTGACCTCTGCAGAGAGCCACACTGTGCAGCGTGACCTCTGCAGAGAACCACACTGTGGACGTGACCTCTGCAGAGAACCACACTGTGGACGTGACCTCTGCAGAGAACCACACTGTGGACGTGACCTCTGCAGAGAGCCACACTGTGCAGCGTGACCTCTGCAGAGAGCCGCACTGTGGACGTGACCTCTGCAGAGAGCCGCACTGTGGACGTGACCTCTGCAGAGAGCCACACTGTGGACGTGACCTCTGCAGAGAACCACACTGTGGACGTGACCTCTGCAGAGAGCCACACTGTGCAGCGTGACCTCTGCAGAGAACCACACTGTGCAGCGTGACCTCTGCAGAGAGCCACACTGTGCAGCGTGACCTCTGCAGAGAGCCACACTGTGCAGCGTGACCTCTGCAGAGAGCCACACTGTGCAGCGTGACCTCTGCAGAGAACCACACTGTGCAGCGTGACCTCTGCAGAGAGCCACACTGTGGACGTGACCTCTGCAGAGAGCCACACTGTGCAGCGTGACCTCTGCAGAGAACCACACTGTGGATGTGACCTCTGCAGAGAGCCGCACTGTGGACGTGACCTCTGCAGAGAACCACACTGTGGACGTGACCTCTGCAGAGAACCACACTGTGGACCTGACCTCTGCAGAGAACCACACTGTGGACGTGACCTCTGCAGAGAACCACACTGTGGACCTGACCTCTGCAGAGAGCTGCACTGTGGACGTGACCTCTGCAGCAGGAAGCTTCCGTCTCTGCTGGAATACTGCAAAGGCCCACCAGACAGGAACACTTTAAACCCTCAGCTTCTTGTATCGGCGGGGAAACAAAGCTGATGTTCTGGGAAGACTGTGGAGGCACTAAGAGGATATGGAACCCAGGCCTCCAGGAGAGACGCAAGACCCGACGGAGCACGAATGGAGCGTACAAACAGCAAGTGAGGGTCGAAGTTAAACAAGCATCATGTGTTTCACTACTTCATTTTTTTTCCTTGAAGAAACCCTGAAGTTCATCAATAATAAGGGAGGCTATTATTAGTAATATCCCTAACAATTACTATTTTGGGCACAAAATCAAATAAAACAGTGTTTTCTGTGAAATTCTGAATTTCTGTTATGCTGAAATTTTCAAAGATTGGACTATAGGTAAGCCCTTTTTTAAAAGACCTAAGCCCTGTCAAATAATGCAAATCTTCTTTCTCACATATGTACACACAATACCTGCTGGAAGAAATTAACCAGACAAACGTTGAAAAAAATATTCTACCAGGTTTGTAGAAGATCATGAATATCAAACTAACACAGTACTCAGACAATCACTTCATGTGGATTTAGCTCACTTTGAAATATAAACACCAGCAGTCAATACACAACCATCTTGTAAGGCAGCAGACTAGCTCAACACAACTGTGATCTGTCATCAGGCTGCTCCGACGACCTAACATCCAACTTCTTGAATAAGCAGGGCCTATCATTTGATGGGTTAACCCGCGCCACTCTTCTGGTCACATGACCTTCAATCTGTATTTCCTGGGGAGAAGGCAGGCTGAAAACACCTAGAAGAACACAGTGTGCCCCCTGCCCCCTGGCCCCTGGCCCCTTCCCCCCTGCCCCTCTGCCCCCTGCTCCTCTCCCCCTCTCCCTAGTGAAAGCCAAGAAAGTGCACTGCAAATGTCTTGATCACATCCACAAGGGCAATGCAAGGGACATTCGCGAACTCTGTAAGTTGAGACTCCAGGAGAAGGAGGAGCGTGGTCGGAGGCAGGATAACCACTAACTGAGCAGACATACTGTCAGAGTTCACCTTTTCTCTCATACTTAAACAGATACCCACAACTCAACAGTTTGACTTTCAGTCCTCCTCAATATCAATTATTTTAAAATAATCCATTTTTAATGGGAGCAGAGGATAGAAAAAGAGGATAAAATTAAAGAATGGTTCTTCCCAGCTAAGTCTTTAAGAAGATAAATCCTGCTGCAGACATTACATGGAACCAAGGGGTCGCAGACTGAAAACTGTAACTTTGGGGTTGAAATTTCAAGGAATATATAAGGCTAAATACTTTCTTCAAAAAGCAAATAGCCAAAGTAGGAGGGAAAAAACACACACTAGCTGAAAAGCACGCAACCTCATGGTAATCACTGGCAGTTCCATGGAGATATGCAACTCCTCTGAGGAGAAGTATCTTTAGTTCAGTCATTCCTTTCCAGAAATATGGATGTTATTAAAGAGCAGTTATCTAATATGTGAAGAAATGAAGTTTAGGTTCGTTTGTTTACAATGGTTCTCTGAATTTTTAAAAAATCTTGAAAGCTGAGGAAATACTGCTCTTGACTTTGTATTAGAATGTGTATGACTAAACTCCTAAAAATTCTAAGTCGCCTAATAAATGAATAGCAAATGGTTAAGAAAACAAAACTGATCACCACCCTCCCGAACCCGCCCCCCCCCACAGACCCACAGAGTGACAGTGGGACTGATGAGGGAAAGGAGCGGCGGAGGATGAGTGAGACCAAAACACGTGCGCACACGTGCGAAGATGACGCACTCGATGACAGGGAGACAGGGGATGGCAGGAGTTAACCTGAGCAAATTACAGCCACATGGAACACCCTGGCGAGATGCCTTTGTGCGGTTGATGCGCAGGGAAACAATGAAAAGCTGAATGCTGGGAGAGGCGCAGAGGGGTCTGCGGGGGAGGGGTGAAAACGCTGCGTGCACGAATGAGCATAAAGCGATGACACTTGCGGAATTGTTTTACGGAGATGGGGAGAATAACAGAAGAGGTGAGTTTGATCATACTGTAAGCATGCATGGAAGTATCATCATCGTTCCCTGGTACACCGAATATGTGCCAATAAAAATCTTCTTTGAAACAATAGGGCTTTGTGCCCTTCACAGATCTAATGAACCAAAACTCTCAGTGTAAGACACCTCCCAGGGCATCTGTGAGCACTGAATGTAACTAACAATAACCACAGTCAAGAAACTGCAACTACTAATCTGTAACCTGCACTTCATGTAGGAAGCAATGCTGAAACAGAACAAGGTCAAGGCTGTAGTTAAGAAAGAATGCTCTCAGAAGCACGTCTATTTTCAGCATGAGGTCACCTCGTTAGGGTGAAAAGAAACTAAATATTTAATCCTTTATGAGAGCCATCTATCTGATTTTAAAACACCAACTTAAGTTCAGATATTTGAATATAAAACTAAATGAGTTGTGGGCTGGGAAGGTGGCTCAGTGGTAGAGCGCTTGCCTTGCATGCATGAGGCCCTGGGTTCGATTCCTCAGCACCACATAAGCAAAAAAGAAAAAAAGCCGGAAGTGGCACTGTGGCTCAAGTGGTAGCACGCTAGTTTTGAGCTGAAGAGCTGAGGGACAGTGCCCAGACCCAGAGTTCAGGCCCCACGACCGGACCCAAAAAAAAAAGAAAGAAAATACCATTGGTTTCCTTGAACCCTGAAATCTTTCTAACATCATTTAATGGTTCTAAGAGTGTATTGGTAGATGTCTCCAGATTTTCTATATATATAACCAAAGAGACTTTACTTTCCAAAATTGACGCCTGAATTTCTTTGTCTTACCTATTTCCCTGCCTAGACCCCCCAGGACAACAGAACAGATCAAACTGAGAAGTGGTAAGAACAGATACCCTTACCTTGTCCCTCATCTGAAAGCAGACGCATCCAGTGTTTCTGAAAACCATCAAGTACATTAACTGTGACATTTGTAACCATGCCCTTTATCGGGTTAAAGAATTTTCCTCTTGTCAAATTTTGAGAGAAGCGGCATGGCCACAGCAATTTTGAAAAAAGATAAAGCAAACGGGCTCCTGTTTCCCACTTCCAAAGAATACCACAGAGAAAAGGCAATTGAGACAGCATGATGCCGGCACAAGGACAGACTTACGGATCACTTTAACAGCACCAATACAAACCCACATATTCATGGTCAACAAAACGCTGACAATGTGAATTATAACAATGTAATAAAATGCAGAAAAAGAATCTCTTCACTGAACAGTGCTGGACAGCGTCTCTCCTCCTGGATTTAGTCAAGAGAGTCCAGTCCACCACTGTTTGTTCAGCTTGATAGCCAACATCTCAATCTTTTGCTTTCTAACTAATCAGTAAAATAAATAATGTATATTTGCTTCTCTAAAGAAAGCAATAGTGCTGGGGAAATTGGTATCCACAAGCAGAAAATTAAGTTGTTATATTAAAAGACGACTCAAAACGAATCAAAACCAGACATATAAAAGCAAAAGCACAAGACTATTAGACAAACCTTTACTATCTTGATTTTGGCAAATGATTCTGAAATATGACTCCAAAAGCATGAGCAGTGAAGGAATAAAATAAGGTGAACTTCATGAAAGACTGAAAACTTTTGAGCTTCAAACGACACGATGCAGAGAGAGGACAGCCCACAGACTAGAGCATTTTGTAAGTCATATATCTGCTAAAGGACTCGTAGCTAGACTGTGTAAGAATTCTCTGCCAGGTGCC
This sequence comes from Dipodomys ordii, assembly GCF_000151885.1. Classification (NCBI taxonomy): domain Eukaryota; kingdom Metazoa; phylum Chordata; class Mammalia; order Rodentia; family Heteromyidae; genus Dipodomys; species Dipodomys ordii. The sequence goes on along the minus strand of NW_012267243.1, from coordinate 18,067,183 downwards.
AGTGGCTCGTGCCTGTCATCCTAGCTACTCAGGAAGCTGAGATCTGAGGATCGTGGTTCAAAGCCAGGCCAGGCAGGAAAGTCCATGAGACTCTAATCTTCAATTAACCACCAGAAAACTGCAAGTGGCACTGTGGCTCAGAGTAGTAGAGCACTAGCACTGAGCAAAAGAACTCAGGGACAGTGCCTAGGTCCAGAGTTCAAGCCCCAGGACCACTCAAAGAAAAAAGGAAAGAGGAAAAGAATTCTTACCTCTCAATAACAAAAAGTCAATTTTGGCAATTTTTGAAAGAACAAAGGAGATGAATAATTATTTCTCCAATCAAGAATATAAATGACACCTGTAATTCCAGCACTCAGAAAGCTGAAGCAGGAGCATTGTGAGTTCAAGGCCATAGAGCAAATTCAAGGTTACCCTAAATTGTATAACAAGCACATGAGATGTTCTACACCATTAGTAATTGGGGAAGAACCAGTCAAAAACCACAATGATACACACAAGTGTTTTGAGGATGTATAGACACTGGACACCTCACACCAGCTGGTGGGAATCTAAGATGACGCACCCCAGCTGTGGAAATCAGCACACACTCCATGAGCAATGAGACTGAAGAGTTACAGCATCTTTCCAAGAGAAATGAAGCCGTAGTTCTATACCAAAATGTGGGTGGGAGTGTTTCCAGCAGCGTTATTCATAAGAGCCAAAAGACAGGACCAACCTAAATCTTCATTAACTTAGAATGAGCCAAGTATGTGTCCAAACAATGGAATATTATTAGCCATAAAGGGAATGAAAGTCTAGCACATGCAGCCACATGGGTGAACCATGAAAACAATAAATGAGAGCTGTCAATTCAACAGATCATATATTAAGTCATTTCGCTTTGGGAAATGTGCAGAACAAGTACATTTGTAGACACAGACACAGGTTCGTAAAAGCCTAGAACTGAAGGGACCTGGGCTTCCCCTTGGTGAGCCTACGACTCTAAAGCTGCTACAATACATTGACAGTTCTTTTTTTTTTTTTTTTTTGTCAGTCATGGGGCTTGAACTCTGGGCCTGGGCGCTGTCCCCGCACTCTTCAGCTCAAGGCCAGTGCTCTACCACTTGAGCCACAGCGCCACTTCCGGTTTTCTAGTGGTTTATTGGAGATAAGAGTCTCACGGAGTTTCCTTCCTGGCTGGCTTTGAACTGCGATCCTCAGATCTCAGCCTCCTGCGTAGCTAGGATGACAGGCGTGAGCCACGGGCGCCCGGCTGACATTGACAGTTCTAAAGGAACCACTTAAATCCTAAACAGGCAAAGATGTTAATAGGAAAAGTAATAAAATTCCCAAAATGAAATGAAGAAAGCTTCAAGAGTGCCAAATCACAAGAGAAAAATACTAACAGCAAATAAACATGAAACTAGCCAACACCACAGCTGCTGAGATACAATGAAGACAAAGCATCTCTCGCCGTCAGGAGGGACGATGGTGCGGGCGATGAGCACAATACTCCTGATACACACGGGGGGGGGGGGGGGATAAACACAAGCACGCAGCTAGATGGCTGACTGTGGTGACTTGAAGTATTTACACACCCATGTGTCCACATGTGCACACCTCACACAAAGAAAGGAAGCGTCTCGCGGAGGTCGCGGTGTTACACAGTACCACAAAATTACACAGACGGACTCATAGTGAGCAAATGCTTTCAAGGCATGGAAACGCAGGTGTTTAGTAATTTCTATGCAAATGAACCTTCTCTCTAATGAAACCAAATGAATTTGAAGAGCAATGAAGAAGGGGGCATCCTGGGGAGATGGGGCGCTGGCCACAGCGATGTGGACGTGACAGCCTTTTCTGCTGATACCCAGCGCCCGCATCCAGCAGGGCCGGGGAGGTGGGCCGGGCTCTCACCGGGACCCGTGCCGTGGTTCATTACCTGCTTTGGAAGTCACAAGCTGCAGCACAAGAGGTCTTCTTGTTACAATGCCAGATCCTCGAGGAAGGAAGTCCCTGGAAAGCAAGAAACAACAATTCAAGCATTATGCAATTCTCATTACCTAACAAGTGATAAGTTGCATTGTAAACTACTTCTTCCAACTCCCAATCTTCCAACTTAGCATCTACCTAAAGTAGGCTAGACCCACACCCTCAAACCAAAATTAAATATGATAATTTTGTAAAGCATAATTCAGATGGGAGCAAGTGGTTCACACCTGCATCCTAGCCGACTCTTATCTCCAGTTAGCCACCAGAAAACCGGAAGTGGCGCTGTGGCTCAAGTGGTAGAGCGCTAGCCTTGAGCTGAAGACTGAGGGACAGCGCCCAGGCCCGAGTTCAAGCCCCAAGACCCACCAAAAAAAAAAAATCAGCAATTTCTCTGGTTTCCAGGTCGGTATTAGTAGTGATGTAACCCAAAATTGTAAATTTCAGTTATATTTTCTAAATATCCTGAATTTTTATCAAATAAATACACAAAATATGGGATCAAGTAGAGGTAAACATTGTATCTGGAAATATTAATATCAGAAAAGTTATTCCAACATGCATTTTACTTCTTCTCATTCCTGGTAAATTGAAGGTTTGTTTTTTATTTTGCTTGTTTTTTTTTTACAAAGACCACATTGAAATGTTAATATGTATCTCAGGCCAATAAAATGCAGGAAAGAATATAGCATATAACCTCGCGCCAACCATGCCATGTAAGCCATATTGATTCTACATGTCAAAGAATTCCTGAACGTACCCACATACTTGCAGCAGCACTTGGGGCTGGGGTTTTGTGGGTGGGGAGCTGTTGCTTTATTGGGGTGTGGGAGACTGTGCTGCTCAGGCTGGCCTTGGCCGCTTGAGCCCCCCTCTGCCCTGTGCAGCCACTTTTGAGGCCGCCCTGGGCTGAGGCCCCCGTGTGTTTGCCCCATGTGGTGGTAATGACAGGTGCTTGCCAGTACCTCCAGAAAAAATGCCCAGGGAGCAAAACAGTAGTTTACTCAAGAAATTCACTGAGAAACTAAGAAATGCTAGCGAGATGCTGTGGAAGGGTTTCTTGACAGGTCACAGTGTCTCCTGGAATGTGAAGTCTCATGAGAAGATAAAAAGGGGCAGGTAAGAAATGACAGAAGGCCATTGATGAATGATGTTTAGAAGATAAACGAGGGGAAGGATGTGCTCTCCTTATCTTTTGAATATATTAATACATATTTATATGCTTAATATCAGGATGATTTCTCTATAATCACGTAAGTTTCAATCGGAAGGATCAGAACGAGGTTGTGTGATGGTTTCCGTGTATAAGCTCAGCACTGGGGAGGTGGAAGTGTACACTGGGTCTGCCTGGGCTAGAAATCAAGATTTGCCTCAAACACCAAAACAGAGCATCTTGTGATTTGTCATTATAACTAAACAAGGAGAGGTTGATATAAAGATCAAAACTTAAAAACCACTAGAAAGAGCTGGAAAGAATCTGAATTTTCCCCACGGAGGATCTGGGATGGCACGGATAAACCTAGACCTTAAAGGGCTACGTAATGTCAAGAAGCAGATCAGTAAAACGTTTTCTTCACAACATAGCAAGGAACAATGGGGAGCAAGAGGAGGCCCCTGGCAAGGTCCTGGCATAGGCCTTGAGTGCGACTTCATCTTCAGGACACAGGCTCAGTGGCAAGTCCTCTGAGCAGGATGGTTCTCACACGGGCAAGTAACTGTTGTAAGCCTTCACATGCGTCTACCTTCATCTGGTCCTTGTTTAAATTTATTAAGCAGGCAGAATTTGCCTTAGGAGTAAGGAATGGATGCAGGCATTCAATCCCATTCCTATGAATTCGCATTTCTGCTGGTTACCAGTCCTGCTTCTAGTACACCCTCAATAGCAGTGAAAAGATTGTGGAGCCAAATCTTCTATTTGTAAGTCTCTCCTGTGTTCACGGGAGTCTCTACATGCCACAGGAGCACTCGGAGACATATTTCTCTGTAATGAAGAGGGAGACACTAATTTGACATCCTGGAAACAGGATGTCAGCTAAGTAAAAATCACAAGCCCGGCACAGGCCGACAGCGTGTGCGAAGGCACAAGTGCAAATGACACACCCGGCACAGACCGACAGTGTGAGTGAAGGCACAAGTGCAAATCACACACCCGGCACAGACCAACAGCGTGGCGAAGGCACAAGTGCAAATCACACACCCGGCACAGACCAACAGCGTGGCGAAGGCACAAGTGCAAATCACACACCCGGCACAGGCCGACAGCGTGTGCGAAGGCACAAGTGCAAATCACACACCCGGCACAGGCCGACAGCGTGTGCGAAGGCACAAGTGCAAATCACACACCCGGCACAGGCCGACAGCGTGAGCGAAGGCACAAGTGCAAATCACACACCCGGCACAGGCCGACAGCGTGTGCGAAGGCACAAGTGCAAATCACACACCCGGCACAGGCCGACAGCGTGGCGAAGCGACAGGCCTTCCAGTGAGCGCTGCGAATGGCAGCCCCACCTCCAGATGGACAGCACCCCATTTGGTAGTGTTGCTTTCTACTCAGTAATGTTGACTACAGCCCAGGTGTATATGGCTCAAGTGAGGTGCAACCCAGGATTGAAAACCAGGCCTTATCAAATCCACTCCAATCGGGTGCCCTGTGCCTTGCTTGTGGCTGGACCTTCCAGACCTTGGCTGGGGGTTCCAGACCTCGGCTGGGGGGTTCTAGACCTCGACTGGGGGTTCTAGACCTCGGCTGGGGGGTTCTAGACCTCGGCTGGGGGTTCTAGACCTCGGCTGGGGGTTCTAGACCTCGGCTGGGGGGTTCTAGACCTCGGCTGGGGGTTCTAGACCTCGGCTGGGGGGTTCTAGACCTCGGCTGGGGGTTCCAGACCTCGGCTAGGGGGTTCTAGACCTCGGCTAGGGGGTTCTAGACCTCGGCTGGGGGTTCTAGACCTCGGCTGGGGGTTCTAGACCTCAACTGGGGGGTTCTGGACCTCAACTGGGGGGTTCTGGACCTCGGCTGGGGGCGTCGTCCTCCCTGTGACACAGCAGCTAGCCCTGGCATCTGTCTTCCGTCAGGCTTCCCTCAGGGAGGCACTGGTCTGCGCTGCGACAACAGGACAGGCAGCCCCTGTGCCCCTGTGCCCCTGTGCCCTATGCCCTGTGCCCCTGTGCCCCTGTGCCCTATGCCCTGTGCGTCTGTGCCCTGTGCCCTATGCCCCTGTGCCCTGTGCCCTGTGTGTCTGTGCCCTGTGCCCTGTGTCCTATGCCCTGTGCCCTATGCCCTATGCCCTGTGCCCCTGTGTCCTGTGCCCTGTATGTCTGTGCCCTGTGCCCTGTGCCCTGTGTGTCTGTGCCCTGTGCCCTATGCCCTGTGCCCCTGTGCCCTGTGTCCCTCTGTCCTGTGTCCTGTGTCCTGTGCCCCTGTGCCCTGTGCCCTGTGTGTCTGTGCCCTGTGTGTCTGTGCCCTGTGCCCTGTGCCCTGTGTGTCTGTGCCCTGTGCCCTATGCCCTGTGCCCTGTGCCCTGTGTGTCTGTGCCCTGTGCCCTGTGCCCTGTGCCCTGTGTGTCTGTGCCCTGTGCCCTATGCCCTGTGCCCTGTGCCCTGTGCCCCTGTGCCCTGTGCCCTGTGCCCTAAGACTCAAACCTAAAGTCTAACTCTACAATGTTGAGCATTAAACTCTGCTATATTGTTTACACTGAGGAGGAAGAGCTGAGGAGGGTATTTGGACATGTTGATCTTCAGGTGTCTGGGACAGGTCCAAGTAGAGACAACACAGTACACATTAAACTGAAGCGCTGCAATGTGGGTGACCATTATGTAGCCTTCCCCGGAGAGGGCGGTTGAAGTTCAGAGACTAAGTGCATGGGACAGGCTGGAAAGCCTGAGAACATGGAACTCAAAGACTGAGCACTTCCCAGAGCCACTCTGACAGGGACAGAAACCACCTGATGTCACTTCTGGAGATGACAAGAATCCCTCAAGTACTTTCCATTGTCTTCATTGTGAGTCCTAAGTACGAGTATTACATAGAAAAAATTAAATGTTCAACAGAGAAGCAGAGGCATCAGAGGCACAAAGCTCCCGGCAATTCATTCAGTCTGCTAGTGCAACAAACGCACTCACACGCCTACCACATGCGGACGTCGCTTCGGGTACTGAGGCAAAGTCACCGTGCGGTACAGCAGCCCTGCCTCCCGCAGAAGCCCGGCCACTCACTCTCAGCAAGGTGTCCTGGTGCCCTGGCACACCCACTCGCCTCCCTTCTTTGAATCTCCTCTCTCCTCTCACCTCCTTTTAGCCAACTCCTACTTAAACCTCAACACTCAGCCCCAGGCCATGTTTTCTGAGAGCCACAAGATCCTCATCACAAGTCTGTCTAGCTTTCAACACACACCTGTGACACGGTCTAGATACAGGTTGGTTCTGCTACCTTCGCCGGCCTCTTTCCATGACAGAGTATTAAATAGGTTTAACGTTTTCTACCAGCAATTTCAGGAAGATTCCACATTCCTCACATACCTTGCACACAGAGGGGAAACCTTCCTATATGTAATTCTTGAGTGGCGAACAGCTAAGTGGAGTCACGTAACAAGAAGAACAGGCAATATGACCTACACTGTGCCAAAATGTAGTATGGTCACTTAAATATTCTATGATGAGCATGCAAGGTCTAACAGTATACACCAAAATGCAAAATACCATGTGGGTCAATATGCCTGACTTTCTAAATACATGGAACGTATTTAGACTTTGAGGAATTTGAAGGAAACTAATTTTTTAATCCAAGCAATACTATGCTTTTGAAAGTTAGTCCTTCAAAACAGAAAAATTTGTTTAAAATTGATCTTCAAAGTATAATTTTCTTTGTTCCAAAATAATGCCTATGTGATTACCATCTTTTTTTGTTGGGTTTTTTTTTTTTGGTCGGTCATGGGGCTTGAACTCTGAGCCTGGGTGCTGTCCCTCAGCTCTTCAGCTCAAGGCGAGCACTCTACCGCTTGAGCCACAGCACCATTTCCAGTTTTCTGGTGGTTTATTGGAGATAAGAGTTTCATGGACTTTCCTGCCTGGGCTGGCTTTGAACCATGATCCTCAGATCTTAGCCTCCTGAGTAGGTGGGATTACAGGCATGAGCCATAGTTACCTGGTTTGTGATTACTATCTTAAAACACTTCAAAATGATAACCCAGGATGGAGAAAAAGATGAGGAAACAAGGAAAAGAGAAAAGAGAATAAAACAAGGACAGGAGGAAGAAGGAGAGACAGAGAAAGAAAAGCAAATCACTGTCCAGTACTTCTCATCCCTGCCCTGAGAAGCACTGAGATCAGAGATGTGATTCCAGCCCCTGAACACAATGGTGACATTAAAATGACTCTATTTGCATGCCCAGAGACTTCTCAACCACTACAATGCCACTTTAATTGCTAAAGGAAGTAATTATGCCAAAATCTACAGATTCAATTGGAAATTTTCCACTGCAGTTTCTTTTTTCTTCCTAAATTGTTGGCACACAGTAATTTTATTAGCACTTCCAGATTTGTAAAAAGAACATGCACACACACACACACACACACACACTTTTTGCCAGGTACCAGTGGATCCACCTGTAATCTTAGCTACTCAGGAAGCTGAGATCTTAGGATCAAGATTCAAAGCCAGCCTGAGCAGAAAAGTCCATGAAACTCTTATCTCCAATTAAGCACCAAAAACTGCTAAAAGTGGAGCTGTGGCTTACATCGTAGCATGCTAGCACCCAGGCCCTAAGTTCAAGCACAAGGACAGGCACATACACAAACACACACACACACACACACTTTTAAAACTTATTGTAAAGGTAATGAATACAGGGGTTACAGTTACAAAAGTACACACACATGTTTTGCCACTACCAGTTACTCTGCAGTCTAAAGTATTCAAGACTAGCATTGTTTTGTTAAGAAAACAAAAATAAAAAGTTATAAATCCATTAGCAAGAAACACAGAGTTTTTTTATTAACATTTAACAAATGTTAATATTTATCCACAAAACTCAAAATTTCTAAACATGAAGTTTAATTAAATCTAATTACTCAGTAACTGGTGGTTCCCATTGAAACATGTATAAAATATAAGTTTCTGGATTAGCAATCTGTACACTGAAGAAGCATATTCTCAGTTTACAAATCCCAGGTGCTCTGGCCAGCATTAAACACTTTACTGATAAAGCAGTGCATTCTAGAATTTATAGAAACAGATTAACAAGTCTTGACACAAGCTAGTCAGTCAACATATACCAGATTTCAAATCACAAACTATAACTGACCTAGTTAGCAGCCATGAAGACAAATGGCAAAAGAGATGACTGCTAAAGAGACTGCAGAAGAGACTGCTGGTCAATCCCACTCTGGACATTTACCCAAATAACCACATATGAGGCCACACTAAAGCTACCAGCACAACCATGTTCAAAAAATGCAATATATATATATATATATATATATATATATATATATATATATATATGGGAATTCTATGCCTCCATTAGAAAGAATGACATTGCCCCATTGGTTAGGAAATGGAAAGACTTGGAAAAAAATTGTATTACATGAAGTAACCCAGACCCAAAGAAACATAGGTTCCATGGTTTCCCTCATTTGTGATAATTAGTATTGTGTCTAGGATATTCCTAGCAGAGGATCACAATAGTTCAATAGTTATGTATATATGACCATATAAAATGATGCTAATCAAAATGAATTCCAAGATATGGAAAGAAGAGGTTTGTGTTTGTTGTTGTTTTTAATGCACTGTGTGAAGTTATTTCTTTTTTCTTTTGTGTTTTTCCCTCTATGGTTTATCCCCTGTTGTATTTGATTTTGGCAGCCTGGAGTAATATATATATATATATATATATATATTACTCCAGGGGAGGGAGTTGGGGGGGAGGGAAAGATAGAGAAAAATGAGGAAGGGGGTAACAATGTTTGGCACGTAATGCACTCATTGCTTACTATGCAACTGTAACCCTCTTACATCACCTTGACAATAAAATTAAATTTTAAAAAGAAAATAAATAAAATACGTTCTATTGAAAGGAAAAAATAAGTAAATAAACAAATAACAAATCTTCTGGTAGCTTACCCAGTTTCCAGGTTTCATTTCATATTAACAGATTTCCAATTTCACCAGAAATGTTGCTTTGCCCAACTTTAATAGATAAATAGATCCTCCTGAATTTCCCAGCCTCCGCGGTGGAGGTCCATGCTACTTGGTTCTCAGCAGTAAGACGCCAACAGAGGTTGCTGAGGGAGACTGGGATGGTTCGTTAAAGTGGTCTGATCTCACTGATTCGTACCTTTTTGCCCTTCCTTTCTTCTCCCTGTCAGCTACACATGGCGGGAGAATTGAAGCAACCATCTTAACACCACAAGGTGATTTTTACAGATTGAGGTTATGTGCCCAAAATAGCACAGTTTAAAAGGAAAGCCTTACAAAGAACCCAAGACAAAGTCATGACATTAAAAGGCAGCCAAGGAAAAGCAGGGAGAAGCATATGCCCTAGGCCGGTGTTTTCCAGCCATGTTTTCATTACTGTCCCCTGAAACACCCCCATCACTCCCCCACTCAATGTGATATCACGGCCAGGTGCTACCCTAACTACTCAGGAGTCCGAGATCTAAGACTTGCAGTCTGAAGCCAGCCCAGCAATATAAACCCAAAGAGAGTTTTATTTCCAAATAACCAGCAAAAAGCTAGAAGTGAGGGTATGGCTCAGGTGGTAGAAGAACCACCATTAAGGGAAAATGCCAAGTAAAACCTTGAGGCTGGGAGTGAAAGCCCCCCTGTTGGCACAGGATATGTGCTGCATGTAGTTGGGTGCTTTGTGTTCTAAGAACTGAGAACGTTACAGATCGCCATGTGCAGGACGGCGCGGAGCCTGGACCTTCCATCCTGCCAGGCTGCCGGCCGGCCTGCAGTCTCCAAAGAGATGGCGTACAAGGGAGACAGACAGACAGCTTTTCCTCAGAGCCACCCCTGGAACATGGGTGGGAGGGAGAGGAAGCCGCTCCATTTGAGAAAGAGGCAGAATCACCGTCTCTGACCCCTCTCCGTGAAGCACACACATGACAGGCCCTCTGAACTCTGCCAAGTTATCCTTACAAGAAGCCTCCTGGAGATGTTCGCACGGGGGGGGGGGGGGTGAGGGCAAAGGGCAAGCAAGCCCCCACGAGGCAGCACCACGCAGCCCTTCCCCGGTGTCAGGACCCGGATCCTGTGGCCAGCTCCTTGGCGGGGGCCTAGCGGGAAGAATGTAAAAAGCCAATTCTGTGCTTTTCTAAGACAGTGGAAGAGAGACAAACAATGGTGCTGGAAAGTTACTCGAGGAAGTTCATAGCCACTGGTATTTGGGAGAATGAGAAATGAAGGGCAGAGCCCTATTAATGGAACCATTCCATTCAAATCTGAATTTCCCTTTCTAGATTAGTTTCATTAAATGAATCAACAGCACTGATTTTTTTTTAAGTACTGTTAAACACTTCCTTTTAAAGTGCTAAAATGTGGTAGATTAGAACACAGATTCTAGCACTAAAATGCCTGGGTTTGAATTCAGTATCCAAAACTTCCAGCTCAGTTTCCTCATCTGTCGATTGGGACAGGAGGAATACTACACTTTTACCTGCTGGTTAGCAGACAAGGTACTCTTGCACAAAACGTATACTGCACAACACCTCCAACACAGTCCAGTGCAGCATCTAGTACAAAATGCACCAATAATCCTACAACGAAACATGACTAAAGAGGTGACACAAACTGAAGCCTCGGTCACAGAGCTGACATTTGCCAGGAAATGAGTTTGGAGAACATGATGTTTCGCTAAATGAGTTACCAAAAAACTATATTCGATTCTACATTATTAAATTGGAGAAGAGACTGAAGTAGTGTATTAATACCCAGTACACAGGAAGTAGTCAGGTACTATCACCAAAGATCATCATACTATGGTCATCAGTTGTAGAACTAGTGGTTATCTAGCAAATCGCTTAGTAGTTATTCAGACTTGTTATGAAACTACTAGATTTACATATCAACCAGCCATGGTTGTCTTTTGCTGGTCCTAGGTATCTGGGGTCAGTTTGTCACACTGAACCTGGACTTGGGACACGGTGAATAGATACTATGCCAAATGAACACCTGCTAACACTTCCACTATCTCCTTTGCTTCCCTGAGAGTCACGAGCTTCATTCCCTGGGATCTCTCAGTGCCGTCACTGCCCTGCACAAGAAGAGGTTAAAGCACACACACACACACACACACACACACACACCAACAAAAGCAGCAACGCACGTTCCAACCACAGCATGCTCAATTCAAATACAGAATGAAATGAACCCTTAGGTAGTCAGCGTATTCCCACACGTGGTGTGTTATTTCTAGACACTTAGAAGCACAGTGAAAAGACTCCAATACATAGAAGAGACCTCCCGCATGAGAGAGGCTTTATTAGCCCTTAATGGCCCTCTTTCATGGCCTCTCCACTGACGCATCTCTGATTATTCCAATTATAAGGAACAAAATCAGTGATGGTGAGCGTCTATGGCTGAGTGTGTGCATGGTGAAAGGAGCTCTTTAACACACACATCACTATGTAACTGTGCGGCAGTGCGGGAGCTAGGAGGCACAGTCCGTCTGTCAAGACGCCGGCCCGGGGCTCAGCAGGGACCTCACCACACCCTTCATTACTGACTTGGTTTTTGTTTTTGTCAGTCGTGGGGCTTGAACTCTGGGCCTGGGCGCTGTCCCTCAGCTCTTCAGCTCAGGGCGAGCGCTCTACCACTTGAGCCACAGCACCACTCCCAGTTTCATAGTGGTTTATTGGAGGTAAGAGTCTCACGGTCTTTCCTGCCCAGGCTGGCTTTGAACCACAATCCTCAGATCTCAACCTCCTGAGTAACTAGGATGACAGGCGTGAGCCAACAGCATCCGGCTGTACAACCACTTAATTTTTTAAAGAGATAAGGAAAATAATTGGGTGGAGGGAAGAAAAGAAGGGAGGAAAAGGAAAATGGGAAGGAGAAAAGCCAGAAGAAAAAGGTGAGGGCCTGGGAAGGTGGCTCAGTGGTAGAGCGCTTGCCTTGCATGCTCGAGGCCCTGGGTTCGATTCCTCAGCACCACATAAGCAAAAAGAAAAAAGCCGGAAGTGGCGCTGTTGCTCAAGTGGTAGAGTGCTAGCCTTGAGCTGAAGAGCTGAGGGACAGTGTCTAGGCCCAGAGTTCAGGCCCCACAACCGGACCAAAAAAAAAAGAAAAAAGAAAAAAGTGAATGAAGCGGGGGATAAACAGAGTAATTTATGATGACTGACGCAGTATATGTCAAGTGGACAGTTGTAAAAGATGAATATATAACATGAATTTCTTAATTGTAAGAAAAATCAAAAGTAGAGAATATTATCAATAGTAGTGCACTATTTTCTATGCTTAGAAAATAAAATACTAAGCTAGGAACTGTAATACCAAATACTTGGGAGGCTGAGTTGACACTAATAGTTTGGGGCTATTTCCCTTCTCACTACACACACACACACACACACACACACACACACAGACTCCCCACACACACACAGACACACACACACACACACACACACTCCAGAAAGGTTTCCCTAGCAGCCTTCCCTCAGATACACAAGCCTCCTCTACCCTCCTGAAATACCTTTTACACTAGAAACTCATTAGACAAATTAGAGAGAAGCAAGTCTGGAGAAGGGAGGTTAGAAAAACGACCACACTTCATGCTTTTATTTAGTAAACACAAAAGGGCCTAGCGACAGGGTGTTGACTAACTGTCCAGAGATGCAGAGTCAGCCCTCTGTTGGAGGAAGTCCTTGTGCCAGTGTATGTGCAGGTAACATCCCTCAGAGGCCCCTCCTCAGGCCTCCTCTGGAACTTTCCTCCAGTACTTGCATCTCTTAGACCCTCTTCTTCCATTTCAACCTTCTCTTTCAAATGTTTCTTACTAAGCGATTGCAGCTGCTGGCTTTTAGAGACGAAGGCAAGCAAACCCCGCGTCTGCACCTGGCGCACCCTGCCCTCCACGGGGAACTTACTTAAGCTCTTCCCACACTGGCTCCTAGTCCGCTGAATTCTGCCTCGTCCTCTCTCTGACCCTGGAAGCTATGATCACTCAGAACACTAATGACCTCATTTCTTTAAATAAAACAAAGAAAAAGTGTAAGGAGAGGGCTTGAAAAAGCACCTAGAATTTTTTTCTTTCAACAAAACTTGGCATTGCTGACTTCTCTCTCTTCCATTTATGATGCTTTTCCTCCACCCTCCTCCTCCTGCTCAGCGTCTTTTTCAGAGTCAGAGGTCTACCTTTGTGTGTGCGTGTGTGCATGTGCGTGTGTGCACGCGTGCGTGTGCGTGTGTTCTGTTCCGGCTTGGGTTTGTTTTGGGTTTTGTCAGCTTCACGCTGCATGTGGCTCCTTCTCATCCACTTGCTGCCAATGACTCCGATCATGAATCTGCAGCCCGGTCTCTGGACCACTTTCTGCATGCGCACCATGCATTCCAGGCCCCAGCATACCCTGTCCTCAGCCGAACGCACTGCACGGCTGCATCCTCTGGCCGGGATCCGGAGGCCGGGGGTCGGCCTTCCGTCTGGCCAGCCCTGGCGAGCAGCTCCCCAGTCTCCCTCCTGCGCCGGCTCTCCGCTCCCCGGTGCCCGGGCTCTGCCCCCCGCCCGCCCTGGCTCTCCGCTCCCCGGTGCCCGGGCTCTGCCCCCCCCCGCCCTGGCTCTCCACTCCCCGGTGCCCGGGCTCTGGGGCGCCACACACTCGTCCTGGTCTTGCACACGACGCGTCCTCTACTTGCAGCCCCTCGCCTCACGTGTCCTTCAAGAAACAACCCCCAAGCGGCTCTCCACTCCTGCCTAGGGTGCGCCCCTGAAGTCCCACATTATCTGCGCAAACACCATGCAGGCCGACGCGTGACTGCGCAGGCCGCGAGGAGCCGCCACCTGCTCCTCCGTGCGCCAGGCCAGCGGGTCCCAGCACCCGCGCCCCAACCCGAGTAACACCCTGTCCACATCTCTGTGTTGTCCCTGGATTCCAATAGGATTCCATTGAGGAAAGAGAGCGTCCTTGACCCTCAGACCGCGCTCACCCCTCACCCCTCACCCCTCACCTCTCCAGAGACAGCAAAGGTTACACAAAGTGGACAGAGCAACCTGCACCTTGGCTCCGCTGTCACTGCCGCCCGGGGCGGTGGTCTCGTTGGCCAAGACCCAGTGTTGTCTTCCTCAGGACTAGGAGCAGGCGCATTCATGTCGGAAGGAGATCAGAAGCAGCACAGGAGCAAAAGCTCCCCAGTGAGGCTCCGCAGGGGTCCTCCTGCGTGCACCACACGGGGCGAGACAGACATGACACCGCCTGGGCCCCAGCCTGGGCACTGCCAGGCAACCCCCCATGGCAAAGCCAAGAGCTGCAGAGCTGGTCTCCCAGGCCTGCTGCCCTGCCCGCTCGGGTCACCGTCCAAGGCCACTGGTCCCCCCTTCCTCCTAAAAGGCATAGCATGACATCTGCAGACGTCACGCTGCTTAAAATGAGCTCTGCTGGCAGCGCACTAACCTCCAGACACTAACATGAAAACAAAAGCTGCCAGCCATTAGCAGGTGAAAACAGACACACACAGGGCCACTGGCCAACGCTTCTCTTTCCACATACACGTGTACTTTAAATCACAGAACAATCTAACAGAATGTGACAGACATCTATGCCAACGTGTTCAAGTGTTTAATTTCCAGATGACTGAATTATAACTGGTTCCTTTTCTTCTATTTTGCCCATGCTTTTTAAATATTTTGTGTGTGTGCAGGTCCTAGGGCTTAACCTCGGGGCCTGCACTCTCCGCCTGAGCTTCTTTGGTCAAGGCTAGCGTTCTATCACTTAAGCCACAAGCTTTTGTGGGTGGCTGATTGTCGCTGAGCCCCACAGACTTTCCCCTGGCTCGTCACGGGTGAGCCCGGTGTGAGGTGCACGGCAACTTCCTGTGCTGTCTGTGCACTTTTCCTCTAAGTCTGAACCGATGCTAAAAGAAGACGTTTTATCTGGGAAACGCTGTGTTTACCACAAATGATGGCTGCCAAACTTTGACCTTCAGCCCCTCATGAAGGTCACCCGCGCCCCCAGCCCCTCCTGCAGGACAGCCAGTGGGAGGGGCAGCGCCCTCACCTTCGGCTTCCCCTTGGGGCAGGCCACAGCCCCTCCCAGAACAACCTGGCTGCAGAACCACCAAGGGCAACCACAGCCCGGCATGCTGGCACACACTCAGAAGCCCAGCGTTTGAGGAGGCTGAGGCCGCGGGGCATTCCGCTCAGAGCCAGCTGGACTACGTACCGAGACCTCACCTCAACAGTAAAAAATGAAAGCAAGGGTATGCAATCATTTTCAGGAACCCCATTTTTAAGACCAGACATTTCGGTAAGATTTCAGCAAGTGTGTGAAGTGATTATTAGAAACTACGTCCAGTGTTCTCACACGCCAGCCCAGGATGTGTGCCTTTCCTATTGACCTTTTAATAATCAAGAAACCAAAGACATCTTTCTAGGGAATGCGTGCTCCTTACGCCACACACACGTGTGTGAACACTGTGCTAACATGGACTATGCCATCGTAGTCATATGTGCTGGGCCAAAAAGACCAACTTAATGATATTTTCTTTTTTTGGTGGGGGGGGGAGTCCGGGTCGTGGGGCCTGAACTCTGGGCCTGGGCGCTGTCCCTCAGCTCTTCAGCTCAAGGCTAGCTCTCTACCACTTGAGCCACAGCGCCACTTACGGCTTTTTTTTTCTGCTTATGTGGTGCTGAGGAATCGAACCCAGGGCCTCATGCATGCAAGGCAAGTGCTGTACCACTGAGCCACTTTCCCAATCCCTTAATGATACTTTCTCCCAAAGGAAGTTGCTTATAAATTAATCCTAATTGTTTGAATTAAAGCAATTCAAATAACTGAATGAATTATGAAATGTTTTTCATTCAGAGAGTCAGGGTAGTAGCTATAACTTTGAACTATTTTCTGTTGAATTCATAATTTAAAGTCAACTTTACACAGGGATTCACTGACTCAATTTATATAGATTTAATTATGTTTTATTTCTAGGAAAGCATCTGGTGGTTTTCTAGGAAAATGAACCAATTAGTCATTTTTTTCTACTTAGCCAGAAATCATTTCCATAGGAGGATGGGGGAAAAAAAACTTGAAAAAAAGCCCAATCTTTAAATAAAACCAGAAAACCTATATCGTCTGATCAGCTTGCAAAGAGGAATGTGGTCGCTGGCTGTGGGCTTGCCCCACCCACCTCCTCTGGGCTGGGCCAGCGACCGGCGCCCGCACAGAGAACAGGTATCTGAGGGAGTATTGGCTCATCCATTGGCTGAGACAAATGGGGCTAGTTCCCTACTAGCTTTCAGTCTTCAATGTCACCACACATCTGAAACCTGTCCCAGCCAAAGCAGCTCAGAACAAGACCAGCTCAGAGTCGACGACTCCATGCACGCATGCAGCTTCATTACCTGTGCGACATATCAATGCTAGAAGCAGACAGTGAAAGCCAGTCTCTCATTTTCTGTAACAATCCCTGGGATGCGCAGTCTCTGCTAGTACCGGTCTAGTACGGAAACGTTCTATGGAGGCTTTTCCATTCCCCTTAGCCAGTGACTGTCTAAACCTTCTGTCTTCGAGGAGGGCATGTCCGCTTCATTTTAACCTGTTCTCGATTGCTGGTTTGGTTTAACCTTTCATTACCTGACTATCTCCGCTCCCGCCCCCCCTTGCGTTGGGGTCCGGGGTTGGCCTCCTTGCCTTCTCTGTCCCAGGGGGTGGCCCAGTGGGGCATCAGCCCAGACGCCCACACAGTGGTCAGCGATTGGACCGGAACCCAAGACCACAGTTCTGATTTGCATCTATGCACACGGCTGTCTGTTCTCCCTCCAAAGAGTGTGTATTTTGAGGGCAGTCTTTCTCAAATGTAAAAACTTTTCCATAGTTTTCATTGATCCATAATCTATGAAGCCAAGTCCTGTTTTGGGGTTGTTTTGCCATCATTGTTGACAGAGCAACAAAACAATCCTATTCTTAACATCTTTTTGATCATTTATAGTAGATGAATAAAAAAATCTGCAGGGGAAAGAAGAATGTTAACTTTTATGTGGCTTCTAAAAATATTATATACATTTTCATTGGGTATATGTTCTATTTTAAATTGTTTTTATTTTTTAATGTTCCTTCAATTAAAAAGCCTTATTTAAATGAAAAAAATCTGCAGGGGCTGGGAAGGTGGCTCAGTGGTAGAGCGCTTGCCTCACATGCATGAGGCCCTGGGTTCGATTCCTCAGCACCATGTAAACAGAAAAAGCTGTGGCTCAAGTGGTAGAGCACTCGCCTTGAGCTGAAGAGCTGAGGGACAGCGTCCAGGCTGAGTTCAGGCCCCACGACCGACCAAAAAAAAAAAAATCTGCAAATTCGCTTGCAAAAGATGTAAACAGGAGAGAAAGCTATGTGAGCAAGGTGGTCTAATGAAACCAATTTATTCACTTAGACAATTCTTGGAAAAGAAAGCATATGGAAAATGCACAAAATATCTAGGAGGGCAGAGGCAAGAAAAAATGCAAGAGGAGCATTGATTTAAAACAGCATTGCTGGGGCTGGAAGGTGGCTCAGGGGTAGAGCGCTTGCCTTGCATGCCTGAGGCCCTGGGTTCGATTCCCCAGCACCACATAAGCAAAAAGAAAAAACCCAGAAGTGGCGCTGTGGCTCAAGTGGTAGAGCGCTGAAGAGCTGAGGGACAAGCCCAGGCCCAGAGTTCAGGCTCCACGACCGGACACAAAAAAAAAAAAAAAAACAGCATTGCTAACGTTCTTGTAGAAGAATTAGCTTTAATGTATGTATTTAATAGAACACATTGCAAAATTAGAATGGCCACTAACAGTGGAGGGCTCTCTCCCTATTTGTTCACAGAATAGGGCTCAATTACAGACAGTCGGGGCGTCACCTGAGAGAAAAATGAAGCGGGTACGTGGTATGATTTTTTGCCTACAAGACACCTTTCCGGGGTTTCTTGTGGGGTGGGTGGGTGCTGGGGTTTAGCTCCGTGCCTGACCCTGCTGGGCACCCACGCCGCCACCCAGCCCTCCTGCACTGGCTGTGCACGCGCCTACCGTGTTTTGCCGTCGCCTCGGATGTCAAGTGCATGCCAGGGTGCTTAGCCATGATGAGATGGAATCTTGAAAATGCCCACAGGTGGGGCGGGCAGGCGGGGGGGGGGGGGGGGGGGGGGGGGGGGGGGAGATGCCAGAGCCGTCAGGTTGATTCTACACCTTGCCTGGGGGAGGCCCACAGGAGAGCTTCGAGGAGGTGGGAAGCACATCCCCTGGCTTCAGTGTGATGTGTTCACATCATCTGGCTTCAGTGTGACGTGTTCACGTCCCCTGGCTTCAGTGTGCATGTGTTCACATCGCCTGCACACCCCCCGTGGCTTGGCATATGATTGCTCTACATGACGGGATGTACAAGAATCAGAAACCTTTGAAGTTCTTACATGTCTCAGGATGTCCTCCTGGATGTTTCCGGAACTGTGGGCAACGCATGGCCCGGTAGAAGCAGCCTGTCGAGGGCTGTGAGGACAATGGAAGCCTAGTCACCAAGCAGGTGCCGGCAGCTGAGCCAGCGCCCTCCGTCCATGCGAGTGAGCCCGGTGGAAATCAGCTGAGCCCCACACAGACTGCTGACCCCACGGAATTATGAGCCAAGTTAATGGCTATTGTCCTAAGCCACCAGGTTTCAAGTCGTTGGTTGTAAAGCGCTCTTCTAACAAATACAAAACTCAAAGCCTTAGAGAGAGGCAGATACCATTCATTTGGACCAAAAATACATGCAGGTATAACAGAAGTGTAAGGAAAAACATCCCAGAGTAGATACCATCTATCGTTTACTCGACAAAGAACCACTTCAGGAAGAAACAGAATTAACCAAATCTCTCCTGCTTCCATCATTGCTACAAACCTCCAAAAGGAAGAGGAGAACTCGATCAGAACCCAGAGAACGGGTACCCCTGGGCAGCTACGAGAAAGTCCTGAGACTGCAAAGCTCTCTTTGTCTCCCAGAGACCAGAGCAGCCACAAGCCCTGGAACCAAACAAGATCTTGAGAACACAGCCAACTGCACATCTGCTCAGATCCTCTACTCTGTGATCACCCGTGATCACCCGCTGTCAGGCTGTAAAATGACGGTGCACGTCACTGCAGATGATGTGACAAGTACCTGCGTAGACAGAGTCACTGAGAGGAAGCAAATCCTTATCTGGAGAAGGTCTGCGGAAGCCAAACTGGGACATGTCCTTCACGTCTGCCAATTTAGTATTTGAAAGGAAAACCTAAGGTTTGGCTCCAAAAGTGTTACACAACGTTTTCCTGTCAATCAGCAAAGCCTTCCTGAGGAAATGGGTGAGGGGGAAGAGGCCGTCAGTGATCCCGTCCCTCTGCTCAAGACTGCCCTGGCTGAGACTGGACTCTTTCCCGCTGAGTGCTCAGTGAGCCTTGGCCCGGGCTCCCACCTCCCGAGCCGGGTGGAGAGCGGACCCTTTCAGCATCTCACCCGTGACCTTCCATCCCGACCCCGGCTCTGGGGCGCAGCCCTCTGCCTCTTCACAAACGGCCCAGTCCTACGAACTTTCCCAAGCAAAACGACAACTATACCTCCCTAAGCTCTCTTCTGTAGCTTCACCAGGAGAAGACAAAAGTGGACAGAAGAACTGTCCCACTAAGTAGCATGACACACTACCCATTTCCTTACATTTTATGTTACTGGCCGAAGAGGAAATACCTTAAATATATTCTCCATTATTCAAAAATATGATCACGGGGCTGGGAAGGTGGCTCATGGGGCTGGGAAGGTGGCTCAGTGGTAGAGCGCTTGCCTTGCATGCTCAAGACCCTGGGTTCGATTCCTCAGCACCACATAAGCAAACAGAAAAAAGCCGGAAGTGGCACTGTGGCTCAAGTGGTAGAGCGCTAGCCTTGAGCTGAAGAGCTGAGGGACAGCGCCCAGGCCCAGAGTTCAGGCCCCACGACCGGACCCAAAAAAAAAAAATATGATCACAAAAGTCACTCCATTAAAAATTATGTCCTTCGAGCCGAGCACTGATGGCTCACGCCTGTAATCCTAGCTACTCAGGAGGCTGAGATCTGAGGATCGTGGTTCAAAGCCAGCCCGGGCAGAAAAGACCGTGAGACTCCTATCTCCAATAAACCACCAGAAAACCGGAAGTGGCGCTATAACTCAAGTGGTAGAGTGCTTGCCTTGAGCTGAAGAGCTGAGGGACAGCGCCCAGGCCCAGAGTTCAAGCCCCATGACCAACAACAACAACAAAAAAATTATGTCCTTCGGGCTGGGAAGGTGGCTCAGTGGTAGAGTGCTTGCCTTGAGGTGAAGAGCTGAGGGACAGCACTCAGGTCCAGAGTTCAGACCCCACAAGCAGACCCAAATAAATAAATAAAATAAAATAAAAATTATGTCCCTCTATTGTCAAATGATCATTGTGGTTCTTTTGATAAATCAGTGTTCTGGACAACTGTTTCATATAGAATTATTTGAAGAGGTAAATAAATCAATATAATGTGAATGCAACTTTGTTACAAAATTAAGAAAAGTCTCAAGAGGTTACAAATAGTTTCTAAAATAAGTATGCCCTGAAAATTGGGTAAGTACCTACAATACAAATTTCACAACAAAAATACTTTTCAATAAATTATTTACAAAACAGTGCAAGTTTATCACATTCTCTGTCCAAAGTCAGCAGATAGATAAAAAGTACATACATACAAAAATACATACTTTTTACTATTTATTCAGCTATGTATTTTGAGTAGATATCCTAACTGACAAAAACTTAAATATTTCTTCTTTTCTTCTAAATAGAATGGACTCATCTGATTTTAAAATTTTAATAAAAAGTCAACTGCAATTCTACTATCCATCAATAAACAAACCTTTCCAGGCAATCTTTGTGGGAGGAGGGGTCTGATTCTAGACAGGGCTTCTCCGTCTCAGCTTTTTCAGTCATAGCTGGCACTCTATTACTTCTAGGCTTTTGCTACTAAATTGGAGACAAGAGTCTCCTTGATTTATCTGCCTGGGCAGGCTTCAAATTACAATCCTCCAGGTCTCAGCCTCCTGAATAGCTAGAATTATAGAGAGGAGCCCCCAGCGCCCAACCTTTCTAAACATCTTTACAGTTTTCATAAAAATATTGTCACAGGCTGCATATTCTTTTGAAACTTGCTTTGTTCTCTCAGTCGAATGTTTTTCCTTGGATGGTAAATACACCTCTTCACCATCAGCTTTGCAGGCTGCCGTCTATTTTGAGATGGACCAAATGTCTGGCATTTGTTCCCATCTTCTTCTAGCATACACTGTATTAATAAGCCGGTGTCTTAATGCCGCTGAGTGTTTCCAGAACCAAGCCTTCTCAGGACCGGGGACAGCGGCTGCGGCCCAGACCTCCCAGCAAGCAGGACCCTCGCCGGAAGGAAGCTGGCTGACCACTTGTCTCGCCACCAGACGTCGCTTTCTATCAGCATAAAACAGACCGCAAGGCCCAGCAAGGCGTCTACATCTTCATGTATAAGAACATCTTTATGTAGTACATGGTGTTTGTACAGGAAAGATTGTCTCATTGATGCAGCCTGACCACTCATTACACACATATTATTAATGTCAACTCTCCTAAATAAGAGGAGTTTTTGTCCTTAATTTGTTTAAAAATGAATAGGCTGATGGAATGGCTATCTTAGCAGAAAACTGACCACAGGAAAGTCTTTGGGGGGATTTTTAAACCACACACAATGAGCCTAACCAAAGTGAGCTGAATCTAAAAAGCGACCTGGCAGATTATCTGGCTTTTCCCTCTTCAACTTACAAGAAGACATCTGAATATCAGAAAGGCGAAGGGGCCAGACTCACGCCAAGGCCACTTGTTCCTGAGACTGGCGGGGCGGCCCTACGCACACACCGCACCGAGAACTCAGGCTGAGTCTGTGCGTCTCCTGGTGCTGCACCACAGGACTATGACAGTGTGCGGTCACTGCCTGCTTCTATGCATTTGTCCAAATATTGAGCTTTCTGTGGTCTCCATTCCTGAGAAAATGAATCTGACCGGGGCCCTGAATAGAGCTAACGTTTTAATAAAGCGCACAGGCAACTACTTCCATAAGACCGTGGTAAGCACGGGAGGTGTGTGGGCGCATTCCGCAGGACACAAGCGTGCCGTGGAAGAAGGCATCCGCCTCATCAAAGAAGGGTTTTATTCATCCTTATCAAGAGGGTTGTTCTCTGGCTGCAATATGAAAACTATACAGTAGTTACATTTGTAGCATGAAGTAGACACGTCTTCTGTCCATATACACAAATCAGCATTTTAAGCATAAGTCATGTGCGGCTCACAGGCTTCCTTTGTCCTGGTCTATCCTGCGCTGGGCTGGGTTAGGCTATCGAGCTTTAAATATACGTCATGAAAAAGCCATTTCACTTCACGGGACAGAGTATACTCTAACCAGCCTTTATCAACTCCGCAAGGTCGGTAAATACCGACTACCGCTGCCCATGCTCCAACTTATCTACTTCCATGTTCACTGTGGCAAAAAGAAAACCACCTCAATCAAATGCACTGGCAAAATCACCAGTGGGGAAAGTATAACATCAAAAGATAACCAAGCTTTAGGGAAGACATATGGAATTCTAACTATTAACAGCCGGAGATACCTGAATGACTCTGCATAAGCACTGATGAGATTCTTCTGGAAGCTTAGATAAAAAGAACAAAAGTCTATTTTAAGAGACTCAAATACATCAGTTCTATATCTGATCATTGTTTCCTTCACAGAGACAAAATCTAGGTTTATCTCCCAGGCATCACAGTGAATTAACACAAGACCAACATGGCCAGCTGAACATCTGGTCCAATCTCCTTATTTGCCTTCTTATACTACAGAAGATACACAGGAAGGAAGGGAGGGAGGAAGAAAAAGAGGGAATGAGAGAGAGAGGGAGGGAGGAAAGAAAGGAAGAGGGGGAGAGAGAGAAAGCACAAAAGCAAGTGAGTGCGAAAGAGAGACAAGAAAGAAGGAGAGAGAGGCAAGAAAGAGAGAGAGAAAGAGACAGGAAGGAAGGAAGGAAGGAGGGAGGGAGGGAGGAAGGAAGGAGGAGCGGAGGGAGGGAAGGACGGAGGGAGGGATGGAAGAAAGGAGGAAGAGAGGAATGGAAGGAGGGAGGAAGGGAGGGAGGGAGGGAGGAAGGAAGGAAGGAAGGAAGGAAGGAAGGAAGGAAGGATGGGAGGAGGGAGGGAGGGAGGAAAGGAAGGAAGGAAGGAAGGGAAAATGTAAAGCCTGATTTCACAGACCCCTCTGTAACTAGCCGGGCGACAAAGCTTGGGCTGAGCCGTAACTCCTGGGAGGCTCCTGTGGTCACAGTCACGGTCACGGTCACGCTAAGTGAGAGGAAGACAGATGCGCAGCGCCCGTCTGCTGATACACATGAGGCGGCAGGCAGCCCACAGTGCTCCAGTGCTCACAGCAGTCAGACCTCTGAACCACAGCTACGGGAGAAGATTCCAGAAGGCGACACTTGCTTCATGACTCCTATTTGTGGCTAAGGTGGAATGATCCTGAAACTAGCAGTCCAGCAGGAAACCAAAGCAACACTCCTCCTGGCGATCAGCTATGAAACGTCTTCCTGGGAGCCGGTAATTGAGGCCAGACCAGAATCTGAGTCTGTCATCTTGCCGGGGATTAGATTAGCAAGTACCTTGCTCCCTGTAGCTAATGGCTTTACTTTTCTTATTCTATTTTCTTTTTAAATTGTCTTCACTGTCTGCCAGTGACATCTGAATGCCGAAGTATTAGGACAATTACTTGTAAGCATTTAACCATCTGAATATTCTCATCATCTCAAACATTCAAAGTAAAGTGGTCTAGATTTTCTATAGAAAGTACTGCTTACAGTACATTATGTAATTCTCAGCTCTGTTCTCTGAGCAGTAACAAAAAGAATTCTAGATGTAAAAATAGGTCATTTTTTGCTCAAACTCATGATTTGGAAGCTATCACAAAGGAAGAATATTCTAAGAACTTCTACCCTTGCTTCCTTAAACAACAGGACTTTTCATATGTCCAACTATACATGTGTTAGCTGGACTGAGAATAGGGAGAATAATACTAAGGAAAGATTCGAAGTAGTTCACAAGCTACATGTGTGTCTGCTTTTCAGTCAGGAATAGCAGACTAAATTGTGAAGAAGGTCCATAAAGTTAAGTGCAGTAATATAAGATATAGTCATTCCACAACGCAGCCTCTGTAGCAGAAGAGAAAGCACACTCACTGTTAGGGTTTTAGGAAATTTCTACCAACATGAGAATAATGTAATAATTTAATAATTTCCCATAGTGACAGAGAATCTGATCAGATAATTTCCTCAGCCTGTTTCTGGTTTTTTTCCCCCTATAGGCTTCTGTTGCTTTTTTAGAAAAATAGATGAAGAGAAAAATAAAAATAAAATAGAAGAAAAACTTGACCTTGAACCTGATCAATAGATGCGTGGGGGTAATAAAAGCTGCTTGACAAAGATCCCAAACCATACTGTGTGTCCCTGGGGGCCAGCGTAATGCCTGGCCGCCTCACGGCCCTAAGAACAAACCAAAAATGATACAAAAGAAAACCAAGTCCTGGCCACCTTGCTCTCTTTGATGATGAATGGGAACATCTGGGCTCAAGCCTAAGGGAACAGACAGCGCTGGATTTGGTCTCCTGTCAGTTAACCCGAGTCTGCTCTCCAGCTCATGGGAAACCAGCAGTAGAGCAGACCCTTCGACCAGAAACACGCTTGGCCCTGGGAAAAGTCTGCTGTAGTTACAAGCACTTTTTCATGAATAAACTCTCTTAGTCCTATCCAAGAGATAACAGGCCAATTTTCCCCAGCTTCTAAAAAATTAAAGAATTAGCTTCAAATTAATATTTCAAGACTATTCTGTTTGTGCTCAGTAATTTTATTAATGGCCTTGGAGAAATCTAACAGAATCATAAAGTTCCTAATCCTTCAAGATTTATGATTTAAAGATTAAGAAAAAGATATCACTTTTTTTAATCTAGGTTTAAAAATTTTTATAAGAATTTCATTACACTTCTGTGAAATTAGAACATTGTTGGACTTATCTTTAATCTACCTTCTCATGCTTCTTAATTCCATGTGTCATAATTTAACTAAAAGTTTGGTTTTATTTCTAAATTCTTTCAGGACTATATTAGACAACCGGGAAAAAAAATATACTTAAATGAAAACTTATTTATGTTACAGATGAGGAGACTGGCTATAAATACAGATATTTTCTTTTACTTCTGTGGTTTTAAGACCTCTCCTAAAGAAAAGCAACCTTTTACAATGCAGGTTTTCAAAATTAATCTTTCAAATGGTATACTCTCCTTTGAGTCATAAAAATCTATAAATGGTTTCTTCCATTTTTAGATCCATATTTTTATATGGGTTCACAGATGAAAAAAATAGAAAACATGTTCAGATTCTCAGTATGCCATATTTATAATTCTGTAATTTCCTTGAAAACATAAAAAAATGCCACTCACAGCAAGGCATTCCAATATAAAGTTAAAAGTATTCCTATGTAGAACTACCATTACAAAACTCAAATAATCTTTCATCCCAAAATACTGTAATTTAGTACTAACGGTGATACAAAGCAGGATTTTTTCTTTTTCTGGATTAGACGATGAATGTCATTTGATCAACAAAGGTTGGAGGAGCACCTACTATGTGCAGGTTGTGTGTTCTAGGTGTTAGAAAGAAATTCTAGTCTACATGGAGCTCAGGCTTGAAGAAGAAAAGGACACTTGTAGGAAGAATCACAAAGCCCCAGGGCGCACCCATGCCCAGAAAGACTCCAGGATGGGAGCAGGGGAGAGGAGCGCGGCGGCGGGGTGTGGGGTTTTGAGGAGGGCTTTGGCTAAGACGGCGTGAAACCACCAAAAAAAAAAAAAATAGAAAAGATACGATACAGATTTACATAAGAGGAGGGAGAAAAACAGGAAAGTAAGGCAGGAGCGAGCTGTCTTTTGGTGGTCGTTTTGACTACTATTTGGAAATGTTCAAGCTTTTATATAAAGGAAGAGAACAGTGTAATAAATACGATGTACAACTTAGTCATTATTGGCCCATAGGCAATTACTTCTCCTCCCAAATTATCTTCAAGTAAACCCTATGTCCTATCATGTCATCATGCTCTAAATGCACACATGCATGCATATATACACATATGCATATTTATATATATACAGATGTATATTTAAAATATAAGTACTTTAAGACTTGCTGTTGTTTCTATGTGTATTAGGTAAACATGTCCTACGTGGTTTACCTCCCCCAAAACAATGATGGAAGGTAGCGTCAGACAGTGAACGCCGGGCGAGGAAGCCCGAGCCTAAAAGTTAGGCTGCACCCTTGTGCCGTCCAGCCAGCAGGGAGGCAGGGTCCCAAGTCGGGTGTTCAGGCCGAGATCGAAGCTCTTAAACACTCCAGAACAATATTCTAACAGCAAATATCTGGTTTAATCTTTCAGAGGGGAAGCATGAGTGTGCGTTTTATATTGTAACTTCCAATCTGTCTTTGAAAGAGATACTGATAGAAAAGGAGCAAGGTACACAACTATTCCGTGAAATCACAGTGTCTTTAGAAGACACAGTTCTGACAGAGAAATAGTCTAATGACATCAAGCCACCAGGCTCACTAACGAGGCATGAGCATTTGCCAAGCAGTAAACGGTTGTTTGACTAGCAAAGGTGGATGGATGATAAAAGCACAGTGATGTCAGATTCCAAGCTGGGCACGGCAGGCCCCATCTTCCACCTCAGCTACTTGGGAGGAAGACGCAGAGGATCGCGAGTTCAAGGCAAGTTTAAGGTCAACGTCAGTGAAACCCAGTTTTCAAAAGAAATTAACAAACAAAAAAGGCAGAGGTGGGTAGCTCAAGTGGCAGAGCTCCTGCCTGGCAGTGACAAGGCCCTGAGTTCCATTCCAGGTACTACAAAAAATAAAATCCCTTCTCCTTGAAACTTCTCAGCATAAAAACTGTCACCGACACCACGAAAACCCCCAGCTGAGATAACTTAGACAAATGTTACAATACAATTCTTTAAATTTAACTATAAACCCTACTGGTTTCCTCAAAATTTTTTCAAAGAATCACAAAATTAAGTCAAATTATCACTAAGACATGAATAGGTGCATATGATATACACAGTTGCATTTATATATATTAGTGCCATCCGAGTGTAGTATCTGAAAAATTATGCATGCTTTTCTATAAGTATGTGGCTATGACATTCAGTTTTAAAATATCAAGAAACAACTCTCCTCTGAAAAGGGATAGAAGAAAACCTACTTCATGTTGCCCAAGTTCTCTCCAGAGTTCCAGGAAAGGAACCGTCTGCTGTTGGCTAAATAATGCACTTAATGGGTACTTTAGCTGTGGCCGGCGTCCTGGGCACAGACCTCTCCCACAGTCAAGAGCACTCAGAGGACACCTAGACACCTCGCCCAGCCATGACTTCATCACAACCGGCTACCGTGAAAGTGCTCTGGTTCTGATCAGAGCTAAATCCATGACGAAGTACAGAAAAGATCTCCCAAGGAATGCTCAGTTTACATGGTCAGAGGTAAGATAAAGGCACATCTTCTTGCCAGGCACCAGTGGCTCACGCCTGCCATCCTAGCTACTCAGGAGGCTGAGATCTGAGGACTGCAGTTCAAAGCCAGCCCAAGCAGGAAAAGGCTGGGAGACATTTATCTCCAATCAATCATAAAATGCCAGAAGCAGAAGTGGAGCTGTGGGCCAAGGGGCAGAGTGCCCGCCTTGAGCCCAAGAGCTCAGAGAAGCGCCCAGGCCCCAAGTTCAAACACCAGGACACACACCAAAAAAGAAGAAAGAAAGGAAAAAAAAGAACATTATTTTCATTCTGGAGAAAAAGAGACAAAATGTGTACTTTTTTCACATCAGGGAGTTTGTTTCCAGGGCTCAGCAGCTGGCCTTTAGGTCAAGGAGACTTGAACTCCTTTACCCTCTGTCCCAGGCATGTGATTGCTCCGGTCAGACAGGCCGCCCTCCCCCCCCCCGCCCCGCCCTCGCCCGCTCCGTCCGCCCTCCTCCCAAGCCCTTGCCCACCCGCCCCAAACAGAACCCGGTTTACGTCCCTGCCACCTGTTCTGGGTCTGGGTACTAACTGTACACAGGGGCTTCCGGCCTGCGGATGTGTGCTTTAATCACCTCAACTCCCTACTGCCAATCAGGCTTCTGTAAGAGCCACCTGCCTCTCATCCTCAGCATCACCTAGCCTTCGCTGGAGACCCAACTGCTCCCAATCAAACTGGTGCATCCCAACACACGCAAAGCCAGTTTGAGCCTGCGGGATGAGACCCAGCGTGCTGTCCCCCCTCGCACCCTTCCTCTGGTCCTGCCCCCTTGGCTGTGTATTGACCTGTGCCTCTTCTTTGGCCCATGTAACTGACTCATTGTTGGCACTTTCTCTACCTCCCCAGTCAGAATGTGCCCCCCTCAGCTCAGGGATGGCTCCAGGGACGTCCTTCTCTAACTCCTACAATAGCTGCAGATACATATGTGCTCGATAAAATCTGCTGGCTTCAGAGTTGAACCTCTGAAGAGTAAGATTTTTCTAGATAATGTTTAGTGGAGATGGAGCACCTATGAGAGCTGGGCCCTGCACATGACCATCAAAGAAACGAGCAACTACGCTGACAAACAGACCACACTGCTGACAAGACAGAGTCATGAGAGACACCATCACTTCACTCAAGATCTTCTCATCTTGTATGATCCAACTTGACTTCTTAGGACTGACACTGTGACGTGGCCCAAATACTTACATCCATCCCATAACCGCACAATAAACCGTGGATGGACGAAGCTGCCCGAGAGTCTGCACAGGTCAGGTCAAGCCGGGACAATCACCATAGGATGACGAGGGACGATCTCTGGCTCCCCCGGCAAAGCTGCCGTTGAGGGAGAGGTGCGTTGGGTTTTGGTTTTGTAATAGTGGAACACAGGGCAGGTGCCCTTCTGCTACGCCAGGCCTCCAGCCTTTTTTGCACCAGGTGAGATGGATCTCAGTTCCTGCCAAGGCATGTGTCTCTTCCATGATCCACCCCACGGGGGGCAGAGGGGGGCAGCCTCAGGTCAGCTACTACCAGGATCCTCCACACCCCAGCCCCACAGAGCTAGAATGGCAACTAGGCATCAACATCTGCCCAGCTGCTGGTTGGGAAGGGTCTCATGACCTTTTCTGCTGAAGGCCGGCAGTCTCAACCCACCATCCTCTCCCCTCAGAATTCCCAATAGCTAGGATTGCAGGCTCAGCTCTCTCTCTCTCTCTCTCAGTAACACGTGAATAATAATTTTGCAGAATGCTTTATAGTTCACATGGGCTTGTTACAAATGTGAATGAACTTGTTCTAAACTATTAAAAATACATCGTGTTGCTCTTCATCTGGTCCAAATTGGCCTGAATGAGAAAAGGACACTCAGAAACAGAGGCCGCCTGAGTGGAGACTGCTATCGCTTCCAGAGCAGATCGTAACTCTCTGCCTTTCTCCTAAAGAACGACAGACTAGGAGAAAAGCAACAGAATTCTGCCCCTAGACAGCAGAAATCAGACAGAGAGCAGCAAGAGGCTCCCCTCGGGAGTCCTCGCTACTAATACCCTGACTTCACTCTTCCTAGGAAACGCAAATAGAAACCATTTGAAACTAAGAATAAATCATTATTTTTTCATACATTATTTTTATGTGAGGTCAAGTATGTTCAGTGAGCTGTGAGAAGCCCAGGGAAAGCCAAGGTATAGCCTTCTCTCATAAACTACTAAAGACAAAGAAATCTAAGAGAAAAAAAAGAAGAAAAACTATTCCAAGAAATATTGTGGGGCTGGGAAGATGGCTCAGTGGCAGAGTGCTTGCCTTGCATGCATGAGGCCCTGGGTTCGATTCCTCAGCACCACATCAGCAGAAAAAGCCAGAGGTGGTGCTGTGGCTCAGGTGGTAGAGCGCTAGCCTTGAGCTGAAGAGCTGAGGGACAGCTCCCAGGCCCAGAGTTCAGCCCCACAACCAACAAAAAAAGAAAGAAAGAAATATTGTACATTTGATCATTCACTGCAAAGTCTGTATAACTATGACTTGAAAAACATTTCAAATTCAAGTTTGTTATAAAATTATGCAGTTCTGAAATCCCATTAAAATTATATTTCCTATTAAAATTGAATTCAAGATCTAAGTCATGCTGGATGCTGGAGGCTCAGGAGGCTGAGATCTGAGGATCACGGTTCAAAGCCAGCCTGGGCAGGAAAGACTATGAGACTCTTATCTCCAATTATCCACCAGAAAACCAGAAGTGGCGCTGTGGCTCAAAGCGGTACAACACTAGCCTTAAACAAAAGAGCCCTGAGTTCAAGCCTCAGGGCCAACCAAAAACCAAACACACAAAAACTGATCTATGTCATAGGTGATGAGCTCCATCATTTTCTCTGACCTTTCATCCACTACAATGCTTGGTTTCCTCTCAAATTCTCGCTACTCACCTATCCCAAGTCTTTGCTGATATCAACCAGACAGGAGTCCGGGGACATAGCATGAACCTGCATGTTGACTGTGGCTTAGAAATTGTTGGCTTAACTGAAAGAAATGAAGAATTTACTAACTTTTAAACCCACAGGTTCTAATTCCTGGAGAGAACATTTGATTCGTGGCTCTGACATTTTATATGTCCCCTTTGGACAAAACAACAATTAAATTCTAACAAAGAAAAGGTAATTGGGGTATGTGCCTTACATCATCTCTGATAGAGCCAGCGGGCGGGGGTCACGGGGTGTTCCTCTGTAACTGTCGGCCACCCTGCAGCCTTGGGAGAGGCCTGTACACGGAGCGGTCATGCCCCATGCTCATGGTTTCCAGTCTTTTTTGCTCCACGTCCTTATCGGGGAAGTTATCTGAGCCACAGTCTACTTTTTTTCTATATAAATGTCAAGGATTTAGGCTACATTAGTAAAGCATGGGGGCTGTAATCGTGTAAACTCACGGCGCTGTGCTTTGTTTCATTTGGAACCGTACAAAGAATTGTTCGGCATCTTGGGAAATGTCCCCTGTGGAGTTTGAATCACCAAAATAGCGTGCTGGCATCCACGGGCTCCTCTGCTGTGGGCATTTCCCGTTCCGCTGTGGTCTCCACTTCAGCCCCAATACTGCAGACAAAAGGCCGTGGCAAACTTCGGACGTTGACGCTAGAGCTCCTTTAGACTCGTCCCTTACCCCACACCCCACCGTCTGACCACGCTATTCCCAGGGAACGCCAAGCTTTCTCATGGCTTTCGGTCTTTATTCACGTTTTTCCTCTTCCAGAGACACGGTCTGCCTTTCTCCCTTCCCAACTCTGATCAGTCTCCAGGGCCTACACCTCAAGTGATAATTATTTCCTAAACTCTTCCCAGATACCACCTTCTAATGTGAATTTCCTCTGACAAATATAGGCTGTTTGGACAACAGACTGTGTTCAGTGTAGCACTGTTATACTTTTATGCTGGTCTCCTGGTAACTTATCTTTTCCCCAGAAGAATGCTATTTGAGGTTAGGGAATACTATAGACCTCATCTTGATATATAATCGATTTTCCCAAGTGTTAGGCATATAATTAGTGCTCAGTTTAAAGGTGTTTGGCTGAAGATTAACTCTCCACTTTTTAATTAAGTAACTTGGATCAGCCTTTTCCCGAGCCCGGGATGACAGCAGGTGAGGGACAGCCAGGTCCCAGGTGAGCATGAGACTCTCCAGCCATCGCACTGCACTGAGGATATAAGCAAAACATTAGTTTACAATTGGTCTCACCTGAAATCTAGCTCCAGCAATGCGTACGTAATGGGAATATAGGTTTACCTTAAATCAGTAGATATTGTATAAAGAGCTATTCGTGTGAAAAGGATCGCGCTCCACAGTCTCACAGGGGAGGTTGTGTGAGGCAACACTTGTTTTTCGTTGTTTTTATATATATAAACTTCAAGGATAGCCAGGTGCCAGTGGCTCACGCCTGTCATCCTAGCTACTCAGGAGGCTGAGATCTGAGGATCGCAGTTCAAAGCCAGCCCAGGCAGGAAAGTCCGTGAGACTCTAATCTCCAATAAAGCGCCAGAAAACAGGAAGTGGCGCTGTGGCTCAAGTGGTAGAGCGCTCGCCTCAAGCAAAAAAGCGCAGGGTCAGTGTCCAGGCCCCAAGTGCAAGCCCCATGACCAAACGAAAAAGAAAAAAAAAATCAAGGATGCAGACAATATTGCCAAACGCCCTGGGAATGCAACCATCATGTAAACTCAAGAGAAAACTGGAGTTTGTTTTGTTTGGAACCTTACAAAGGTTCGTTCAGCATTTTGCAAAAACATTCCTTGTGGAATCTGAGTTGCCAATCAGCATGCTGGTAACCACCGAGCCTGGGGGCCTTTGGTGCTGCGTGGCCACGCAGGGGGTGGTGCCTCCCCAGAACGGAAAACAGATGGCAGATACAGCCGGTTTTACAAGGTCCTGAAGCTCAGGCTCCGTCCTCCATGAGCAGGGTGAGCATCTCAGTGGCTGGGTCTTCGGTATCTGTCATCCCGGAAACGGAATATGTACTTCTAGCAGCTCCTACCACAGGTGCAAAATATAGCTCTACAACCCCAATGATTAGCGGGTGCAAGCGGGTCCCACACGTTAGCCACTCGACAAACGTGACGGCATCCTGCATTTATAGATCAACGTAAAGCCGACCTAGCTCCACCTTTCAACAGGTGAAGGTTAAAGTAGCAGGTACTAAGTTCTTTTCTGTCTTGAGGTGTCCTATGAAAGATGCATTGTCCGTGAGCATTACTTTTCATTTTCAACTAATTATTTATTGCAAGGTGAAGAGGTGAAATATTTTAGCAACAATATCAGCATCACAACTCAACGAAACGAATGATTGCCAGGCAAGACTTAAACGTGTTCATAATTAAGTAAATGGGAAAATAATAAACATCTAGAAAATCTCAGGTCAAGAGTTGTTTCTACATGGATAGGAGTCCAAAAAATATGGTAAATAAAATTAGAGAAGAGAAATTCTGCCGTAAAACCAGTACAACTTGACAATTAAGTGCACCTTAATTGTACTCTTATAACTACCTGCTTCTCTTCCTGCCAAAGATGCCTCTGGACAAACCCACCCATGAGTGAACAGCTTACCCCGGAAACACTGGACGTGGGGATGCGGCTGAGATCCCGGGTCCAAGTGGTGAGCAAGCAGATGAGCGGCCGTGCTCTGGGGCAGAGGAGGGAAGGCGGAGGAGGAGCGCTTCGGCCATGGACCAGGTGTCTCCACACCCTGGGACTCAAATGGGAGAGCAACAGCCTGGCCCTGAAGCGCTCACAACTCACAACGCACTTTTCTCCAGACAGCCAGACACTCACTGTTCTGACGCCCAGCCTTGGAAAGGCGAGGCGAGGGCGACTCCCTCTGTGGCTGTAGCTACAGCAATCGCATGCAGGACACCACGAGGCACCGTTTGTTCCTTCTCCCGTGCAATTGCTCTATCCGTGGACTAGTGAAAATCAAAAATGACGTTTCTCCCTAGGGGGAAGCAACTCCTCGCTTGATACAGCAGGCCCACGCTGTCCAGCAGCTAACTTAGAAGAGCGGCAATTCTCCTCTCTTTCTGCCTGAAAAAAGTGGCCTGTCTCAGTTGTGACATCTCTAACTCAATTATGCACGGCTGCGGAGATGTCATTAAACCGGTGGGTGTGAACGCTTCAAACAGACCTGGCATGAAGCCGTTTCTTGCTCAAAATTTTCCACTCATTCGGGCAATGTGCGCATTGCAGCGTTAAGCCGAAAACAGGAAAAATCACTTGGCTGGCTACCAAGAGCTTTCGGGTGGCTCGGCGGGCCGGGGCCTGGGCGGGCCGCGGGGAAGATGGATGCCCGGCATGCCACTGCTCAGCACCCCGGCCAGGACGGAGGGGCCAGGGCCAGGGCCGACCTCCAAACACGGTCAGCACGAAAATCCTTTCTCAAGAATCAGTGCTGCTCCTACCCAAGCAGAAGCGACTCCCCATCCTTCTCCACGGCCGGGGGTTTACAGTGGGTGCAGAATGGTGACACTGGAGGGTAAGTCCTACCAGTTAGACTCAATGCAAGAAGGTTTGGAAACCACTCACATTGTTTTCATTTCATCATCTTGTCTATATATGCATAAGAGTGGCCTGTGTGCAAGGGGCCCATGGCTCTCGCCTATAATCCTAAGTGCTCAGGAGGCTGAGATTTGAGGATTGCAGTTCAAAGCCAGCCCGGGTAGGAAACTCCATGAGACTCTTATCTCTAGTCAGCCACCAAAAGCTGGAAGTAGAACTGTGGCTCAAGTGGTAATGCACTAACCTTGGGCAAAAATGTTTAGGGACAGCACCCAGGCCCTGAGTTCAAGCCCCAAGGACTCACACACACACAAAACAAGGTGTATGATTTTTAAAAATCTATTGCTAGAGCTGGGAAGGTGGCTCAAGTGGTAGAGCGCTAGCCTTAAGCTGAAGAGCTGAGGGACAGCACCCAGGCCCAGAGCTCAGGCCCCACGACTGGACCCAAAAAAAAAAATCTATTACTAATGTCAGCGCTTTTCCCATAAATATGAAAACTAAATTCTAATTGACAAAAAAGTGATGTCATAATCTAGTTGACAGTGATTTTATTTTTGGTTATGCATAAAATATTGATGTGCAGCTGAAAATTTGGACATCTGCAGTAGACAAAGTATGGTAGGTTATCCTAAATACAGATCTACTGACCAAGGGCATATGACTGAAGGAACCATGCAAGTCAAAGGCACACATGGCCAGGCCTGCGTGGTGCGGACGCGGCTGGCAGCCAGATATGTAACTTTGAGGACTGTTATTTTTAAAATGGACAGTAAAAATGATGTATACCTTATTCTGTGAGTAAATGAAGTTTTAATAAAAACAAATCTAAAACATGTGAAAAATTAGTGGAGATGCCAAAAACCTGGGCAGAGTGTTTTGGGAGCACGTAGCAAATAGAATGAACTTAGAGGAGGAAATCTCTGAAAGGAATGTCTGCACCCTGCATCTCGCTGTGTGATGTCGCCCAGTTGTCCACGCATAGTCAAACCATGCACGCTTCAAACAAACATTCGGTTTCGGTAAAATACAACTATCATAGTAAGAGCAGGAAATGGTACTGATAAAGAATCACTAGCCATTTCCACTGTGGACTAGCCGTTATCCTATCAAATTTCAAAACCAGGCACCTCGCACTGGATACAACTGGCTCAAAGCTGTTCACAGCCTGCCTTTCAGCTCCTGGTCCTCGGGGTGGCCTATCCTCAGGACCCGATGCCCAGACCACGCCAGGCCCCTCTCTACACGGTCTGTGCAGCGCTTGCTGACATCCAAGGCTGCAGCCATGCAGTTATGCACGTTGCTTACAAGCTAAAAAAAACATGGTCTTTATTAAAGCTTTTAAAATAGGACCTAAAAGTCACCCTTAAAATAAGACCCTAAAGGAAGAACTGAGTGAGTGTCTGACAACGATAGCTTCTTGCCATGAGCTCTGGGTCATCTCAGTTATACAACGATGGAAAGTTCCTGTGAATATTGTAAACATAGTATGCATGAAGACCTAAGGATACACATAATGTGACACATAGAAGCTTATACCAAATAAGCTATACAGAATAATAGTGTGCTAGCTTCTGTCACTATTACAAATACATGAGATCAACACCCTTGGAGGGGGAAAGGTTTGTTGAAATTTCCAAAGTTCTGACGCTACACTCTCACACTCTGTCTGGTGTGAGTTTCCAGCCCACAGTCACCTGACCCATTGTGTGGGGGCCTCCACTGAGATACTATGTCGGGTGTTAGATAACACTTCAGGGAGAAGCCTCCCTTCAGAGACAAGAGGCAAGAAAAGGCAAAGGAGTCGGCGTCCCAAGGTCCTTTCATAGTCTCTCCTAAGACCCCATTTCTGTCTCTTATTTTTCACAAACCATTCACCTTACAGAAAGATAAGTAAGTTAAGAAAGTTAAGTAAGTTAAGCGTAAGTTAAGAAACTGAAGCAAAACTGAGAAACAACCAGCAGCCAAAACTGAAAATCGGGTGTAGTGCAAGTCATAAGAACTGTTTACAAGGGTTCAATCCATGTTCGGTTTTTAAGGAGAGAAGCTACTGGAAAATGCCAAGCCCACCATGGCACCCTTCTGTTCCCAACGGGCACCTGTTCCATGTACATAAACCGTGACCTCTGTGCTGCCGTGGCTCCAGCTAATAGCACCGCTCCTTTTCTAAGCCCAGCGCCTCCACTCGACGCAGTCTTCCTTCCACAAGTCCTGTCTGTTCTGTAGACAACTGCGAGTTTGTCCCCTGCCTGGCACACCTCCTCAGCTCCGCCGGGGCCTTTCCTCCCCCCCTGCCCTCAGCCCTTCCCCCCCCGCCCCCCAGTCCTGTCCCCTCCCCGGCACCAGGCCTCAGAGCTCGCACAGCTGGAGAACGCCATGGAAAATGTGCAGGGAAGATCCACACACATGGATTTTCCCTCTATCCAAAGGTGGCCCTCCATGCACCCCCCCACCGCCCCCCCGGGGTCTAAACGCGAGAGGAAGAAATGGGGAAGCCGCCTTGAGGGACACGTGCCGTCGTTCGTCCAGCAGCGTGTGCCAACAGCACGCAGCACGCTTGCAAGTCCTGCAACAAAGGCAACCTCGCCTCTCGGTTCCATTGGTGCACTGTCACTGCGCGTGGGGACACAATTAAGATAACGCACATGATCTTCCTTCTGCAGTCACAGAAGTAAATGTAGAGAGTCCCGCGCGTGCGAGAGCCCTTGGCATTTTGCGCAGGATACAAGTCTCTTTGGGTGATTTTCTCGCAGCTAAACAACAACAAAAACCTCATCACCTCAATCGTGCTCGGAAGTTTTGCAATGTACATTTAGTGTACACCTTCCACCTGGCTCTCTAGACGAGCTGGGGTCTACTTCTTCAGATGCAAGTACAGTTAGCCAGGCAAGGGGGACCCTCAGGGGCCTTCCAGGCGGAGGAGGGCCTGTGCTGCGCCGCGGGAGACACAGAAGGGCTTTGCTGCGCCCCCGGGGCCTGGCTAAGGATGAGATGTTGCAAGCGATGGGAGGAGAAGCAGAGAGGACAGATGGACAGATGGACAGATGGTCCCTAGGGAAGGATACAGTGTGTCTTTACCTAATAAAATTGGCTTTTTGGAGAGTCTACAGTTGTTGATTTCTGAAAAGAACAATTCCACAAATAATTTTTCTCTGCGATTTCCTCAGCTATCCTCCGAATACTTCTTCGTCTTTTTTGTTGTTAGTGATCGTGGGACTTGAACTCCAGGCCTGGGCTCTGTCCCTGAGCTCTTTTGCTCACGCCTAGAGCTCTACCACTGTGTGCCACAGCCCCACTTCTGGTCTTTAGTGGTTCATTTATTTGCTGTACTGGGGTTCAAACTTATGCTAAGGAAGTGCTCTACCAGCTGAGCCTCCCTCCAGACACTTAAATAAGTTTAAATGTTTTAGTAGCCACTTGAAAAAGAATGGCAAAGGAAACAAGCACACTACATTTCACAACACATGTTATTCAACCCAACTTCTTCAAAATAATATTTCAATTCATATAAAAATAATAACAGTTCATGTATTTTTTCAGAGAAAAATCCTTGAAAATTGGTGAGCTCTAAATGCAGAGTATGTCTCACTTTGGATACTCAATTTTCATCAAGATGTCTGATTCATATTTAACCATCATAAAGTTTATATAAAGTAGCTTCGTGCTCTTCAGTTTTCTGAGAGTCAAACCCAATGTGCTTTTTCAAGTAGGTTTAAAACTGTATAAAGTTGCAGATTCAGCTGTATGGAAACACTGTCTACAATAGCTGCCTGAGGTCGAAATAACACTGACCTAGAGTGATCTATCCGAGATGTAAAGCAGATTATGTCACGCCCTGATTAAAATCCTCTCTTCCCCTGCTGGCTAAGGCCCTCTGGATAAACTCCTTACCTATTTCTGGCAGCCAGGAAGCCTACCCACAGCCCCCTTCCTCTCCCTTTCCTCGCCATGCAGCTTCTTCGCCTCCAGGCTCCAGTGACTTACCTTAGGTTCTACTGACAAGCCCAGCTCTGGGACATCAGTCCTCAGATCTCAGCCTCCTAATTAGCGAGGATTGCGGGCGTAAGATGCTAGCGCACCTTAAGTGACGGTTCTGGAGGAGGACACGCACGAAAGGCGTGCTTTGGACAGACTGAGGGAAGCAGGCAGAGGGGCAAGGCAGGTAAATGGGGGGGGGCGCCGCTGTCCAGGGGTATGTCCAGCTGACATTACAATAGTCGATCTGAGAGTAAAGAACAAAAGGGGACTGAGAATTTTTAAAAATGGCAGTATGAATATTTGGGAGGAAGAATTTTAAAATGGAGAAAATGATTACATCATATTTATCTTACGTCATATACAATACATATCATATATATGTGTGTGTGTGTATATAAAGTTTTTAGTTTGGCAACTAAAACAAATGAGACTGTTAGGAAAAGATTTTAAAACTTTTTTATCAAAGAATACAGTTTATCGCTAAAACATCCTTTGGTGACCAAAACCAACGGACATACTCATACCCTACGTCCCTGAGTACCTTGCGGAATGAGCCCTTTTCTTTATGCCCACGCTTGATCTCCGTAGCTAGCCGCTGAGAGCTCCCATGAGCAGACCCAGGGAGGTCTTCGCAGTGCTGTACAGCTCCCACTCTCACCTATCCCTAGAGACGTGCTCCAAACAACACACATTTTGCTGGTGTTGGTGGCTCACATCTGAAATCCTAACTACTCAGCGGCTGAGATCTGAGGATCGTGGCGGGAAGCCAGGTTGGGACAGGAAGGTCTGTGAGAGTATTATCTCTAATTAACCATCAAAAAGCCAGAAGTGGAGCTGGGGCTCCAAGGGTAGAGCACTAACCTCGAGCAAACAAGCTCAGAGACAGTGCCCAGGCCCTGAGTTCAAGCCTCAGGATTGGCACACATGCACATACACACACACACACACACACACACCATAAGATTTTAAAACCATGTTCCTCTCTGACACTTATCAAGTGGAACCATAGGTTTCAAGCTGAAAAGAATCCAAGTCCTTTTCCTCAACTCTCTCCCAACTATATGACATCTAGCCGCTGGCCGGCCACTAATCCCCGGATGCTGGGTGCTCACGCCTTCTCCGACAACACATTTGGACTGTTCAAGTCACCTTTATGTCACATTTAAATTTATCTGACTGGTAACTTTTACATTATCCTAATTCTGAGTTCTA
Organism: Dipodomys ordii; assembly: GCF_000151885.1. NCBI lineage: Eukaryota > Metazoa > Chordata > Mammalia > Rodentia > Heteromyidae > Dipodomys > Dipodomys ordii. Next base: position 18,027,748 of record NW_012267243.1, on the reverse strand, counting down.
GAGACATGTAGAACCACTCTGAGCCGTTCCAGCAGACAGCTCCTCAGATACCTGGAGATGAGCGGCATCCTGACACAGCTCCCGGTCTTCTCGCAGACGCTCCTCCTAAGAGCGGCCGGCCTCTCTGCCCTCATAATGACGGCAGCGTGAAAAGCCATTTTTACTGAGTCATCGGGTTCTTTGAGGGAGAAGCTGAGTCCTTAGAGCTTCGCATAGTTCCAAGCATACACTGTTCTTCGTAAAGGACTCCATGAGCAAACGGGCTTATCTGCTAATGCGGTTTTCAAGCATGATCTTTCCCAATTGGCATTATCACCTACCAACAAACAAGCTTAGGAAGCTCGCTTTGCCCTCAGAAATCAAATGAATTTCAGATAATGAAAATAGAAGCCCAGAAGCAGTATTTGGCAGGCATGCACATTAATGAAACATCTTGAAAAAGGCAATTTTTACTGCAGACACATTGGAGATGTTTTAATTTTTATGACAACTACATATTATTTTTCCATTAAAAGGCAGTTAATTCAACAAAATACAAATAAAATGATGTTTCCACTGGTCCTAGATGAGTAGAAGAGCATGATATGAATCGCCCTGGCTGTCACGGAAAGATATGTCCAACTCTCCAACTGCAGAACCATGAACTGGTCCAGAGCAGCCCTCATGTCAATAACTTATAGTAAGAAATAGATTTATGTTGTAGCTTAGTATGTATATAGAAATGTACAAGACTGTGAGCGTTTCACAAAACAAGGTGTGTCACAGCTATGCGAGACATGACCTGACACTTTACCAAATGCGCTGGCGTGAGGGCGCGCTGAGAGGTCGTGGTAGGTCACAGCCCCCAGTGTGAAGACCACTGATGACACTTACTTCTGTCCTGCGGCTGTTCAAAGCCGACTCACAGCTGGGGATGGCTTGTCTCAGCCTGGGGTCATCTTGTGCAGTCACAAGGCGGCTGCCGCGTGGCAGCATCTCAGGGACATGATGAGATTGCAGCCCCTGACCCCTTTAGCCCCTGCAACAGGCAGGCCAGCCACACAGTCGGATTCTGGGGCAGCCAAATAGGGGCCGGGCCTGCAGAGCGCTCTGAAGCCAGAGGCAGCCGGGAAAGACCCGGTCCAGATGGCCAGGACAGGGCAAACCCCGCTCTGCTCCTGACAGCCACCTCCCTCACCTGGGGTCTCCCTCCCCAGGGTAAACCAAAAACCTATGCTCATCTGAGGTCTCCCTCCCCCAAGGCAAACCAAACCTCCGCTCACCTGGGGTCTCCCTCCCCAGGGTAAACCAAACCTCCACCAACCCACCCCTTGCTCCTGACTCTAGCAGCAGGTGGACTCCCTTTTTCTTCTTCTTCCCATCACCCTACCATAGACACTCAAGGGGGCCAGGGCCTCTCCCTCCCGCCCCCTTGCTCCTCAAGAAGAGACTCCAGACCTCCTCCCGCCACGTCCCTTTCTTCAGACAGACACCATCCAGGGGGAAATGGAAATTCAAAGTACATACTTCATATCCAGTAGGCGCCTCCCAGTAGTACTTGGCAGGGCTTTTTATTTATTTTTTTGAAGATTAAGTAAAGCAGACTAGTCAAGTTTCTTAAGTTGGCCCCCTAAGGACTGCATTTTCCAGAGAGCTGCCTCCATCCACATCCGACAGAAGGAAGCAAAACGCTCACCACAGCGTGGCTGCGGCTCAGCCGTGTGGAACAGGGGGCTGAGTGGGAACACACTGCAGGGCTCCGCCCTCTTTTACTACAGGACAAGAACAGGCTTCAGCTTCATCAGCCAAAAACCCTGGGCACACAGCACACGGGAGGCTCGAGAACCTCCCGGAGAGAAAACGCACGACACTGTCCTCTACAAAGCTTCTAGGACAGAGCACAGAGATGACACCACTCCAGAGACAGCCAGCCCACTGGTCCAGAGCCAAATCTGATGGCCAGCAAAGCAGGATTATCCGGAAGGTAGGCCGGAACCAGCCTTCCGTGGCAAATAGCACGAAGGGGCATTATCTCAACATCCATTATTAAAGTTTTGGTTCTTCTTTCCAGGGCTGAAAAAAACCCTTTGGCCGGCTGTCTCCTGACCCCTGCAGGGTCCCCAACTGACGAAGCCCCCCCCCGCCTGCAATTCATCTAACATTGCTACAAGAAAAAGGGTGCGAGACACGCTTACTTCACACCACAAGATCTGTCCCTTCCTTCCCTTCCCTAAGACGCCAGCCAGACACACTGCACTGAGCTCTGTGAGCCCAAGTCTGTCACGCTCACTAGCTGTGCAGCCTGTGACTCTTGGGGTGTTGCTGGTTTCCATTGTGATACATCTCATTTATAAGTTGAAATTGGCAGGCTATGTTTTACTACCCTGTCGGGGATCCGGTTAAGGACTCATGAATTAAGGCAAGAAACCACGCTGTGGAACTCTTGGATGTGATGGGTCATACAAACTAGATGCCAAGCACGCATTTGAAGAAAAAGTTACCCGTGATCATGCTAAGTGTGGGCACTGCTTCCGTCACCGGGGAAGACACACGCCACGCCAGCCACAGCAGAAGTCGGCCTCGGCGTTGGGGGTTTTCCTTTGCCTGGGCTGAGGTTTGAACCCAGTCCCCCGCATGTGCCGGGCCTTGGGTCTAGAAGCTGGTGTCTGCTCTCCTGTGCATTCAACGGGACATCAGCCTGCTGAGAACCTCTTCCCCTCTTCAGATGAGGCTGCCTCAGGTCAGTGGAGCCAGCTCTTTATGAACGCCACGCCACCAGCAAGAGTCAGAGTGGCCCTCAGCCCTGAGCAGAGGAGCGCTCCAGCCAGCGCCACACCACGCTGACCCCCTGCCAGTATTTGCTCTGGGGGGAGTTTAAGGAAACAAACGCCGTAGACAAATTGAATTGACCACTCTTTTATCTACTTAAATGCATTAATCTCCTCAATTCCACAACACAGACTAGACAGGCAATGAGTTTGGTCAGAAGCTGTACCTGTTCCAACATGGTCAGATATGCTACTCAGGATTAGGTCATGACCTTGAAACACTGGGAAATGCAAGTGACAAACTGTCCACAGCAGCATCCAGCCCCCCCCACCCCCCACTGCAGCTGGAGAACTAAGTTGAGCAGCGACACTGGAGCAAAGCCAGAGCCAAAGCAATCCTGGGCTTCCGATGGCCCCGGTGGAATACACCCTCTCCTCCCTCCACTCTTAGATAATTTCCATGATTAAAACAGACTTTCACTGGAGGAATGTAAATCCTTAAGAGAGAGCAAGACTATCACCAGGCAAAGTGAAGGCTGTGGAGTTGGTACGCTGATACATTTCTGTTTAAATAGTGATATTTGCACTCATGAGATCTTCTTGACATACAATTTTGTGGAAACGTCTCGATTACAGCAAGGCCGAGCCCTGGCCATCACAACACAACTTCCTAGGTACTGCTCAGCTAGTAAATCATAAACTCACACTTTTTGAGATTGCACCTCTCTAGGTCGCCAAGACTGGCTTCCAACTCATACTGTTTGCTAGCACCAAGCGCTGGGATTGCAGGTGTGTGTCACCAGAGCTGCCCAGAATTCACACGTGTCTGAAATCAAGATTCTGTTCAATGATGCTGAGGACTGGGAAGAGGAGGAGGCAGGGTGAGGAGTGGGTGTAGAGGGCGGCCGACTCCAGGCTCCCAATCCTGAACACCGAGTTCCACATTATCTAGCTATGACGGATTCTGACCTTGGACAGAGCTCTTGCATTCTCCTTCTCTGTACCCCGATGGGCTCCAGGAAGTTAGTGACAGTTCAGCCACGGGCAAGTTTCTTTCAGTGACCACGTGAAATGCCACTTACGCTTCTGAAGAGGAAAACCCAAGCTGTCTACAATCTCCCCCACCAACCACACCCATGCACACCTCATGAACGGGGTACTCACAGGGTTAATTTACCAAAAACTGCTCTTCATTTATGCAATGCACATCATTTGGAAATTTTTCAGGTTTGCCTATTAAATATTTTCCCTGATTTTTTTTGGGGGGTGGAATATGCATACTAGTCTAGGACTTAAAGTCAGTGTCTTGAGATCCTGCTTGGCTTTTTCCACTAACAGCTAGAGCACTACCACTTGAACCACACCTCCACATCTGACTTTTTGGTGGTTAATTGAAGATAACAATCTCTCAGATTTGTTTGCCTGGGCGAGGGTCAGCCTCCTGAGGAGCTGGGATTACAGGCGTGAGCTACTGGTGACCAGCTCCCAGAGAGTTTTTTTGTCTTCAATTTATTCCACAACTTCAACTCTATGCCTTGTTCCAAAGGCAGCACAGTACCATTGAGCTACATCCCGGCCCCACATTTATACTTTTAATCTCCCAGTGTCTTGGCTTGCTCGCTACTCTTCTCTCAGGCTGTATCCAATAGTACAGTATCTCTTTGTGATAAAGTGACAGGCCAAATTCAATGCCTTGTTGTTAAATCAGACACAGAGATAGATCCCCCTCCCTGCTCCAACACCAAGACTTCAGTACATGCAGCCTTGAGCTAAAACGATACTGGCTGCCAAGTGGTAAGAACTCATACATGCTCTGCTTCTCATTTATATCCCAGTTCAATTTCAGAACTGGAGTTTGAAATTAATTGGCTCTAAGTTTTATCCCATTTAATTTGCACTGTGTTCAAAGGTCCTTGTTTCACAATTTGTTTAAAAGTTTATCCTGACCATTCTCTTTACATACCCATATCAGCTTCTAGGTGTTTCGATGTCTTGTATATTTTTACCCAAAATGCTAGTAATTCAGGAAATGCACGCTCATTTACATTGCCAGCTCATATGACCCTGGCATTCCAGTGGGAGCCATCAGAATGCAAGGCCAGATCTAAGCTTGGTCACGCACTAGCCATGCAATCCTGGACAAATAATTTGCCTCTCTGAGTTTCCTCCTCTGTTAAAGAACAGGTCAGGATACAAAGGGATGGGAAGGGGAAACAAAGCAGGAGGCCTCAATGCTTGATAAGAAATGTGCTCGTTATCTTACCCACGTAACTGTAACCCCTCTGTACAGTATTTTCACAATAAAAATATATTAAAAAAAAAAAGAACAGGTCAGGAATAGAAGAGCTGGATATACCTGTTACCAGTAAAGGTTAAACAAATGTGTGTGTGTGTGTGTGTGTGTGTGTAAGGGATCATTGTTCAAGGCTAGCCTAAGCAAAAAGACCCCATCTCAACAAACAAGTAAGACATGCACCTGTAATTCTAGCTAAGTGAGAGGCACAGGTGAGCGGATTGGAGTCTGATGTCACTCCTGTGGGGGCGGGGGAAGCACCAAACTCTATGTGAAAAATAACTAAAGGAAGAAAAGAAACAGTGAGCCTGTGGCCCTGCGTTCAGATCCCAGCACTGCACATAAACAAGTAAATACAGCTGTGCGGGGAGAGGGAGAAAGAAGACCGCACTGCGCTGTACCGGGCAGGGGCTGTCAGCTCTGGTAGGAGGGGCAGTCTTCTCAAAACTACGCATGACAGTATATGAAACCTCCTCATGTAACTCTACTTATCAGCCTTGCATATGTATTGCGATGGTTTGGATGTGTCCTGGGGTGACCCTGGGCGCCCTCCTCAGGGGACACAAGCGGGCTGCTAGCGCAGAGCAGGACCGGCCCCCTCCTCCCTCCACCACCCTGTCCCATGGTGAACCGGGTCCCCCATGCACATGTTCCCAGCACAAGGCCATCCACATGAGGCGCAACAGAAACACAACGTGCTGTCTGAATGCTCTGCTGCTAAAACATGAATGGAAGAAACCTCTTTTCTTTATAAAATTCCCAGCCTCTAGTATCATGTCAGAATGAAACACGGACTAAGACGTACACGAGATTTAGGCTCTGCCCACAGAGCAGCCAGTAACCTGTTCTCCAACATAAATACTCAGTGTTCCAGGCCTCTGGGGCCCTGGAAGACTATCTGCCTGACTTCATTCTTTTTTGAGAGGACTGGTCAGTACTGTGGTTTGAACTCAGGGCTTCAAGCTTGCTAGGAAGGTGATCCACGGCTTGGACCTGGTATCCAGCCCTTTTAGTTCTGATCATTTTAGAGACAGGATCTCACTTTGTTCCCCGGCCAGCTGGACAAAGGTTCTCCTTACACTTTCTACCACAGCATAGGCCACAGCACACACTTGTGCAGCTGCGGTGGATCGCGTGGACTTTTGCCCAGACTGGTCTCAACCCGCAATCCTCCCAGCTTCTGCCTCCCAAGTAGCTAGTTGTACAGGCATGAGCCGCCGATGCCCAGCTCCTACTTCAGCCTTAGAAAGTCAAGTGCACTGTTGGAATCTGCCAGTCATAAGTCAATTCCAAAACAGGTATTTTACCCAGCCATGTTCCCCTAGATGCTTCTCAACCATTAACAACAAAATTACTGTGATAATTAAATCCTGCCAACTGCAAATTTATGATAACCTAAAAATACATTATATAAAGCTGATTCAGCAAAAATGTCTTGTGATTTCAAATTATAACAAACTAACCCTTTGATGAAGAATAGTTCATTTTGATTTTATTGAACTGATCCTCAGGAATCTCAGAACCAGGGTTTTAATAGTTCCCACATATTGCCAGCACCATTCATCTAAGAACTATAATCTTGGAACCATTCTTTTTTTTTTCTTTTTTTTTTTTTTTGGGTCCGGTCGTGGAGCCTGAACTCTGGGCCTGGGCACTATCCCTCAGGTCTTCAGCTCAAGGCTAGTGATCTAGTACTTGAGCCACAGCTCCACTTCTGGCTTTTTTTTTTTGCTTATGTGGTGCTGAGGAATCGAACCCAGGGCCTCAGGCATGCAAGGCAAGCGCTCTACCACTGAGCCACCTTCCCAGCCCTGGAACCATTTCTTGAAGGGGAAAAAAAAAAACAGATGATTTCATATTTTAACAAAATCCTTTCATTTAATACAACATATCCTTAAATTAGTCAATTTTAATTATTTCTGTATTTGAGTATTTCTGTACATGCTCTTATTTGCAATCAGAGGAGGTTTCCCTGCTCAGTCTTTAAATACATTCTTACAATCAGGCAAAGAATTTAAGAATGGTATTTAAGCTATATAAGTGATTTTTAGAGTTTTTAAATTATCTGGTCATGTCCAATCACAGTATCAAATGCCAACATTAGCATCAATAATCAACATCTTCATCACTTCCACAAGTAAATGAAACAATGTTTGAACAATCCCACATTGCAATAAACTCTCATCAGTGTAGCTGCTGCTTAGAAATCTTCCGTTTGGTTTCTATTAACCACATAACCTTTTCTCTGTGCAGAACTGGAGCTCCATTTACCACTCAGGCTAGAATACAATGATGTGGAGTCTTCTGGCTACATAATCAGCGTTGAAGAACTAATGTTTCTAACAAATATACCATTAAAAATCATTTGTGCATAGCAACTCATGCAGTTTTCACTTAGCACTTCTATAAACCGGTTATACGCATTCCAAACACATATTTAAATAAAAAGCCCAATTACATTTTAGAAGGCTCTTCAGGAACATCATATATAGCAAAAAAAATGTTTATATTTTACCTAATCCTATACCCAAGGAGTTGCCTCAAAACCCCTGCAAATGAGCAAGGCAGGGCACACACATCAGGACGAGTGGAGCTATTAATGCAGCCTCTGTCTCTATACGCAGCAGCGTGCCCACAGGCCACAGAAGAAGCCATTGAAAGCATTTACCAGAGAAATAACCTTCAAAGTGCTGACACAAATAGTAGAGAGGTTTTGAGAGTATGGATTAGAGAGTTTGAACACTTCTGGTCACTGCTTTGAATTAAGCATGTGAGAGTCTTAAACTTGCCACGTTCTAATTTACTAATAGTTCTCCTCTTTGAGGTTTCTCCAGCTGAACCAATGGGCACAGTCAGCTACGGGAAGCACAGCGGCCATGTGCAGCCGCGCATGCCTCTTGCCCCCTGCCTCCCAGCACAAGGGAACACGCGCAGGAGGATGGTAGCAAGACTCTTCCCTCCAAGATGACCAAGGCAAAAGAGGGCCTCGCAGCGTGGTAACAGTGTTAGAGCACCAGCCTGGCAAGCACAAATCCACGTTCCAGCCTCAGTGCCACAAAAAGAAGGGAAAACAAAAGCAGCTTACAATATTCAATACTGGCATACACAAACAAACGGTCAGACTCACGCCAACCAGTGAGTACTCCAACCATGGTCTCAGATCTACTCGAGCCCTGAAGCTGCTCCTATGTGCCAGCACATACTTCAGCCTGAACAACCCAGGGTCCTCAGGCTACACACGCTGATAAACACATCAGCACTTCAGCAAGGGAATCACAAACAAGCAGTTCATGCGTGATTCAAAAATTGGTTTCTCGGGCGTTAGTCACTCATGCCTGTAGCCTTAGCCACTCAGGAGACTAAGATCTGAGGATTGAGGTTCAAAGCCAACATAGGCAGTAAAGTCTTAACCTCCAATTAATCACTAAAAAGCTGGAAATGGAGCTGTGGCTCAGTTGGAAGAGCTCTATCTTTGAGCACAAAAGTTCAGGGATAGCTCCCAGTTCAAGCCCAAAGAGTAGCATGCATGTGCACATGCACATACTCACACTCACACACACACACACACACACCATTGGTTTAAACAACTATAGTAAAATGAATTAAACACGTTAAATTCATTCAGTGGTGTCAAAAAAATCAATGCAAGTAAACTGAGGGGGAAAGATGTGGTTAATCCACCAAATGAGGATTCTTCAGCATAAAAGAAACAAACAAAATACAAAAAAAATTACTTGCAAGAGAACATGCCAAACTCATGATCAAACAGTTTTTCACAAGCCATGTCTCTGGGTTTATGACTAAATTCATGAATCACACACTTGGTCAGGTCTTAAACAAAAACAGCTACATATAAATGAAAAGGCCATTATTGATTACATAATTCCCAGACAAGAAAACACTATAAAGGGTTACAACTGGAATAAGAATAATGCTTCCTCTGATAAGGTTGAATTTGTCACCAAATAGTGACCTTCACTTCCCCCAAGGTTGGGTTATAATTAAGACATGAAACTCCTCTGCAATTCAATAAACCAGAGTCTTTTTCATTCCAATTTTCTTCTAAATATATAAACTCTTCTAAATATATAGACCCTGATACGAAGATGCCACTTCTATAGATAATAAAGACTTTAGTATTTGTTGAGTTTTTCCCCTCTGTATTTATCCTCTATTATTCAAATAGTAATTGATCATTGTTAAGAATTTTTAAAAGCACATTTCTCGTGCATTCTGATAAATGCTTTGGTTTTGATATTCATAATGCTTATTTTTCATTCCTTTATGAAAAATGTTCAAGCTTGACTATCTTACTCTTCTATATCTTTTTTAACAAAATTCTCATTCTCATTACAAAATAAGATAAAGCAATCAGTAAGCAAGGGGACAAGTGCCAATTTTATTATAAGGATTACTAGAATTTGCAAACTTGGCAAGAATTGAGATGGCTGCTGTGCCCTTATAGACTCGTCCAAGTAAATGAAAGAAAAATGCATAAAAAAAGATGGCAATTGCACCTGGGAAGCAAGTGCAAATCTTTGTCTAATATCCGGATGTAGCTGTACGACTGCAGCCGCTCAGGCCAGGAGACCAAGACGACCCAGGCAAAGTATCTGATCACCCCTTTTCTCATCTATTCAGTGAATCACAAAAATGGAGCAGCCAGGCTCACTGCAGAGGACAGGCCCCATGGCATTTACGATTCGTCACCGTGTTCCCTGTCTTCTCCTTCCCTCTGGGGGAGAACAGAAATGAAGAGCATCCTCTGAGAGACAGAGACAGGTGAGCGTCCTCTGAGAGACCAGAATGAGTGTCCAGGAGCACCACCATCGCCAGGCGTGTGCGAGATCCAGCTCGCCTTTCACACACGCTGCTAGGCACTGAGGAGACAGACAGACAGAGACAGAGAGAGACACACAAAGAGAGACAGAGACAGAGACACACACACAAAGAGAGACAGAGACAGAGAGAGACAGACAGAGAGAGACAGAGACAGAGAGACAGAGGCAGACAGACAGAGACAGACAGGCAGACAGGCAGAGACAGAGACAGACAGAAACAAAGACAGAGACAGAGAGACAGACAGAGACAAAGGCAGACAGACAGACAGACAGGCAGGCAGCGGCAGAGGCCGACCGAGGGACACCGCAGGGGCGGCGCGGAGAGCAGGCGCTAGGGCGGTAAAGGACTCCTAGCAGAGCAGCGCCCCCCCTCCCCGCCCCGCGCGGTGCGGTGCGGTGCGCGTGTGCGAGGTTGAGTGTGCGGTTGGATTCGGTGCGTGGCCCGAGGCCCGATCCCTCCACCCCTGCGGGAGGCCTGCAGACTTCCAGAAAGATCCATGTTGGGCAGGGAGAGGTGCAGGAGCAACCCGGCCTAGCTCACACCCGTCCACGCCCCGCCCCGGGGCGCACGGCAGGCACACGCGGGCACATGCGCGCATGGGCGCACGGGCACACGCGGGCGCACGGGCACACGCGGGCACACGCGGGCGCACGGGCGCACGGGCACACGCAAGCACACGCGGCCCCTCCTCCATAGGCGACCCTCCCTCCCCACACCCGCCTCCCCAATAGGGAGGGGATGGAGGTGACGGGGGCGGGGCTCAGCCTCGAGGAGGTGAGCTGAGAGGATGGAGGATGTGGAGATGAGGCGGGTGCGGACGGGAACCGGGC
>NW_012267243.1:18002621-18014931 GCF_000151885.1 Dipodomys ordii | reverse complement strand
CCCTCCCCAAAGCCCCCCAGGGCCCCAGGACCCTCCCCAAAGCCCCCCAGGGCCCCAGGACCCTCCCCAAAGCCCCCCAGGGCCCCAGGACCCTCACCAAAGTGCTCTTACCCTTCTCCACGACAGACCCCAACGGGGTCCCTGCCTGAGGAGGGGCACAGCCCACCCAGGTAGGCTCTCACTGCCAGTCTTCTGACTCCTCCACCCAGCCTTACATGAGAGCGTTCCCCGCCCCCCACCAGTTGCCGCATTTAGTCTGACCTTTGACCTGCCCTCTGCCATCCACCCTGCCTGTCTCCTGAAGAGGATGAGATGGACCGGCTTCTCGCCGCGTCCTCCGCATCCTCAGTGTCCTCCAGCTTCCTTAGAGCCTCTTTCCTCCACTTTCCGGATGTTACTGCCGCTCACCACTTGGCATATATACTGCAATATGTGCCTGTAGACTTTCCTGTGCTATAACTCAACATAAATCCAGAGGAAGCTCAATTATGGTGCCATGTCCCCTTCCTGTCTGTTTGTACTTGATTGTCCCAAGAGAACCTCCAGCTTACTCCAATCTAAGCTCCTCTTTTCCAATCTCAGCATTTAAAGCAATACCTTGCCCTCTGGTCCTAAACTATAAGACATATAAACTGTTCACAATAATCAAAAATACCATCAATCCAAATGTCCATCACTTGTGTGTTGAATGAATAAACTAATGTGATAAGTTCACATGGTGAAGTATTCTCTGCAACACACAATCAATGCATTTGGATTCCAGATGCATTATGTAGAATGAAAAAGGTCAGAAAACCTATCACTCAACTTTATTTATATGAAGTTTTACAATAGGCAAAGCTAGTCTACCATGGTAGAAATCAGGAACTGCAGTTGCCGTTGAAGGATGTAGACTGGTTGCAGAAAACAAACCTTTCTAGAACCACAGTTCTGGGATAGAATGACAAATGATAGACGTAGAGGATACAGATCATCTAGAAGTCGGTTGGGATCTGGACATATACTTGTTCAAAAATTATGAAACTATAGCATTGACATTCTTGGCATATCCCAACTTGTTTGAAGAGAAGACAAACGGCATTATCATCAACGGGTGTCAACCAGAACCATGCCTGGCTCTCCTGCTCAGGGCCTCCATCTGGCCAGGCAGGTGCTCTCCAACCCCGAGTCCCCTCCGAAAGACTCCCCCTCCATCCACACACACAGCAGCCCGAGCCTTGGTTCATGCAGAGGACATAAAAACCAAACAGGTCTTTCTCTAGCCACAGCTGTGCACACCAGAATGAGCCCTGACTCAGCTGCTCTCCATCAAAGCCTTTCCTGGGAATGTGGGATTGAACATGAGACTGGTCATTATCTGATGGACAGAGTACAGATGAGGAGTGAAACTGGCAACTTCCACCAATTTAATAGAGATGCCAATGATGCTAGTCATCACAGAAAGAGACAAGTTTTAAAAAAAGAGACAAAGAGGAATGCAGAAGGGTAGCAGACAATCCCAATGGGACTGTGTCCTCATTGCAGTTCATGTCTGATGTCCAGCTACAGTCCTTGAATACCAGCCGTTTTCCTCTGCCCCAAATGTACAAAATTCTCTTCTTCACCTAATATAATTCAATTTAGATACCTTTTGTTTACAACCAAAAAAAAAAAACCTTTATGTGCATCCTAGAATATACACCAGCCAGCTTCTGGTGGCTCACGCCTAGTAGCCTAGCTACTCAGGACGCTGAGATCTGAGGATCCTGGTTCAAAGCCAGCCTGGGCAGGAAACTGGAGATACTTATCTCCAGTTAACCACCAGGAAACCTGAAGTGGAGCTGTGGCTCAAGGTGGTAGAGCTCTACTAGCCTTGACAAAAAAAAAAAAAAAGGGACAGCGCCCAGGCCCTTAGCTCAAGCCCCATGACTGACCAAAACAATGTGTGTATATATTATGTTATTATATACTATATATGCTATATATATATATCTTCTAGTGTTCTCCTTATCTCCATAAAAGGCCTGCCCCATCTAGAGAACCTAGAAGCCCCCCTAACTCATCCTTTCTCCCCCTCATCCCATATGCCAGCTTAGCCACCCAAGATGTCCATTCTAAACCTCTGGGAACCATCTCCAGTTCATTCCTGGTGTTACCACTTTAGTCATGTCTGATAGCTGTCAATCATCTTCCTCAATACTACTCATTTATATGTTCCCTGAATAGATTCTGTCATTGCACTGGGCACATTATATTAAGTCACTGATTTATACATCACTGCCTCTCACTAATTTGTTAGGCAGAATAGTAGCTATGCAAAGAGACCCAATTTCTAAGCGCTGGAACTTGAGCTGCCTGAAGTAATAATCAGGGTTCTGTAGATGTGATGAAAGTTACACATTTTTCCTTCCAGAAACTTTAAAGTCGGTCTGAACATGTTTTTGCATCATCCTGTACTTAGTGTTGCTTTTTTGAGGTCATAAAAGATTATTTGCGGGAAGGAAGGGAGTCAAGGATGATAGGATGGGAAATTCTTCTGGTCTATCCTCCAGTCCCAGTCTAACAGGGTCCACATGAAGCTTAAGAGCCGAGACTCATTTCAGCTGTGTCATATGACTATGAAAGACTGGTCATGGAGATGCAGTTTTACTGGCCTTGGAGATGGAGAGATGGGGTCATAATCCAAGAAATGCAAGCATCTTCTAGAAATGGGAAAGGACAAAGAAACACATTCTCCTAGACTCTCTGACCAAGAGCCTCCAAAACAACCCTGTCAACACTTGAGTTTCAGTCTGACTACTGGCCAGACTTCTGTAGAATAACCTGATACTACAGAATAATAAACTTGTGTTTTTTTAAAGCAATAGGTTTGTGGGAATGGGTTACATGACTTTCAGTACCCAGTCCAGTGCTTAGCACCTTGGAAGACTGACTAGTTTGCTAGAGAAAGAGATAGCAAATTATATCATCTAATAAAGTTCCCAGATTCCACAACTATGAGAGAAAAAGTGTCTGCTCTGTGGTATTTTGTTACAGCAGATTCACTTACAGTGCACAGTTTGCTTAAATGACAGTTAAGGTGGAAATCAGGACTGAAGTAACAATTCTGTCAGGGGAGGTTCAGAGAAAAGATGGGCCTTGGACTCTGTGACATAAATTGAGAGTACTAGCTCTTGCCCAGACTATTTTGCATCCTAATGTGCAGGACAAAGGTACTGTGCATTGGACAGGAAATGCATAGCCACTCTTCATTTGTGTGCACGGAAGCAATGCGTATTATCTCTGTTCTCTAGGACTTAGCTCAAGTTGGTCCAGTGAAACTCACCATCCGGAGCTACTCTTGCCCACCCCTGCCCTTCCTTGCTTCCCATCCCAAAATCAGTTCTGCAAAAACACAGAACCAAGAGAAACTGACACACACCAAAATAGTCAAGTTCCTCCTAGATATAAACCTTTTCTCATCAATTAATCTAGATAAAACAAGTAGAAAAGGGGGAAATGTGAAGGGGAGAAGGAGAGGGGGGAAATGTGCCAATTTCCATGATTCATCGCTTGTATTATGGGAGATCAAACCCAGGGCCTTGCATATAGTAGCAAAGCACTGAGTCACAACCCCAGCCTTTTCTTTCCCCTTCTTCTTCCTCCTTTCCCTTTCCTCCCTCCCCATCTTCTTCCTCCCTTTTCTCTTCCCCTTTCTTTCCCCCTCTTCCCTTTCTCTCTCTTCCCCTTTCCCTCCTTTTCATACAACTGCCACATTGAAGGCAGGTGCTGAAGGTGAGTCCAGCCAGACACCCAGCTTATTGACCATAACATAAAACTTCAACCCTTTCAGCACGAAAAGCCTCACGCCAGCCTGCTCTGACTCACAGCTGTTTCCATAACCACCTCCCTAGCAGGTAGAAGGTTCCTCAAGGAACAAACCTTCTTCAGATATGGCTCAGCATGTAAGTAGTTAGAACTTAATACATATCGGAATACTTGCAGGTAATTGAATACTTTTCTTCAGGGCTCTTTTGAGAAGAGACAATGCAATAATGCCACCATTTCACATCAGACAAGTGAAATTCCTCCCTTGAAATTAACATATTTAAAAAAAATATTAGTCTCATACAGTCACACTTCCTCTTACATGAGAATACTATCCATCTTGATCTCCTATAGCATTAGAGGGCTTAGCACCAAATAGCTTACCTAGTTCCAAAAAACAATCAATACACATATATATGTATATATACACATATATATTTATTTGTGCATATATATAGTATACATATATAGACATATTTTCATGTGCTCTTAAAGCTCTGAGCTAAAAAAATGACATGAACTTGAATACCTGAATTTAGGAACTCATGGTTTTCAAAACTAAATAACATTACTGCACATCATATATTTCCCACATATTGAGCTCAGTGCTCTATAAAATTTTATGAACCAGATTTTTAAGCATTTGTCATGTTTTCTATTGTAGCACTGGATAAGTAATATTACTCTAAATGCAATTTAAGATCTATTCGGATCTTTCTGTTCTTTCTCCTGACGTTTTCTCTTGGATAGATTTTAGGTCTTAGTGAAAATCAACCTGCTGCAGACATATTTTGTGTTCTGTTAAACTCAATAGATGTCCAAAAGAAATAAATAGATTTCTACAAATTGCAGCCATTATTGTTGATGCTTAAATCTCGCAGAGTTTCTCTCCTTTGGGTCACAGGGATGGTAAGGGAATAAAGAATCCCAATATTTATCGTTCAAGTTCTTCATCAGCTGCCATCGGGAAGAAAACCAATTGTGGAAGAACCCCTCCAGGTCTCCTATTCGAAGCACTTCCATTTGAGAACTGACAGATGGAAACTCGCCGGTGGTCCAGTCAAAGCCTGGCTAAACTGACACACATGCTGAGCAGGAAATGGTGGATGGGCACGCTTACAATGTTGAGAACGACCTCTATAACTTGTGTCTGATTCGATGCTAGTTTGTGCTTCTATCAAGTAGTATAGCTGTGGTCTCTTTAAGAATAATCCATATATACTGAAGGGAATTGGTAATCACTGTGGATTCCCTTTGAAAGGGAGAATATCCTAGAGCTTTTTAAATAACATTTGTTAAGTTTGGTCTCTTGACAAATACCTATCTACATCATATGTTACAGACATGTTTACATATGTACAGGTGGGGCTATATACATTGATATCAGGTAGAGAGATGGCTAGGTTTAATCCCTCAGTGTCGGCTGAGGGATCCTTCAGTATTTTTGTATCCTATCTTGGCTCCATTTTAGAGAGAGGAGAACTAGGTCATGCTAGCCGCAGGAAAGGAGAGTCACCAGAAGAAGAGAGAGTTTTCCTACATAGCCCTCAGTCATCCACACCCTCCATGTCAGACCTTTATGATTCTCATCACACTGCGGGGGTCTGGATCTTCTCCTCCTGCTTTCTCCACCATGACCCCCGTGTCCATCCCACAGCCCGTTCAGAATGAAATTGCCTCTATCCTCAATATTCCTTGTGGTTCCCCGTGAGACAGTTTCTTCTAGAGGGATCTCGGCTG
Source organism: Dipodomys ordii (assembly GCF_000151885.1). NCBI lineage: Eukaryota > Metazoa > Chordata > Mammalia > Rodentia > Heteromyidae > Dipodomys > Dipodomys ordii. Next base: position 18,009,405 of record NW_012267243.1, on the reverse strand, counting down.
GTTGTGGTCATCTCCCTTATGCTTCCTGACAGTAGGAAGTAGGTCGTGAACGGAGTCGGTGAATCTGAGGCTCCCTGTTGCTGCTTCTAAGTCAGCCTTCCCCACTTTTCCTAAGGCTTTCCAGCTTTTCATCTGTTGCCGGCTTTCCTCGTCCCTGCCTCTTTGGGTCAACATCTGCCAACCCCAGCCCTGGGCCATCCGGCACTGTGCGTCATGGATGGCATCTCTTGACTCTCAGCCAGTCTCTACGCGTCTATTCCAAGTCCAGACTGAGGGTGTGCTCGGATGATGGCCCTGTGTTCTCGGTCTCGTCTCCTCCATCTCAGCCAGTCCTCACGGCATCTTGCAGCCCTTGTCATTACTGAAATCTACACTGACCCATCGCCCCAGATTCAAACTCTCTTAGCACTGTCTACCCTCACTCCCCTCCGTCCGTCCCTTACAGGGCCTATCTGCACCGAGCCATTAATTCCATCACTTGCTTGCTGTCCTTAACCCTTTCAAGTCCTCGGTTCCCCAATCCTGCCTAATTGCCATGATCTGTCTTTGTGAAAAGCCTCTTCCACATACCTGATCTGAGGATCACAGTCTGAAGCCAGCCAGGGTAGGAAAGACCAGGAGACTATGTTCTCCAATAAACCATTTAGAAAAAGCTGGATTATCCTGCCCATGTAATTGTAACCCCTCTGTACAGTATGTTCACAAATAAAAAATAAATAAATAAAAAAGAAAAAGCTGGAGGTAGTAGTGCTGTGGCTCAAGTGGTAGAGCGCTACCCTGAACACAAAGAGGTTGGGGACACCGCCCAGGCCCTCAGGTCAAGCCCCAGGACCAAAAACAAAAACAAACCACTAAATAAATAAGTAACCTAAAAGCAAAAAGGGCTAAGGGCATGTCTGAAATGACAACGCATTTACCTAGTAAACACAAGGCCTGAGTTCAAACTCCAGTGCCACCATACCAAACAGAAGCCATAGGAATATTGCTTTTGGAAGTTAGGAATATTTCCCAACTTACCAAGCTGTCTGTTGATAATGTTTCCTTTTCTTGTCTCTAGTAATTTAGTTAGGATAAAATGGTTTCACTTGAGCTGAGCATCATGGTCTGCACTTGGAACTCCAGTACTCGGGAACTGGAGGCCAGAGTTTGAGAGTCTACGGCCAACCCAAGCTACTTAGTCAGTTCAAGGTCAATCTGTGCCACAAAGAAAGACCCTATCTCAACAGCTGGGCACCAGTGGCTCACGCCTATAATCCTAGCTACTCAGGAGGCTGAGATCTGAGGATCACGGTTCAAAGCCAGCCTGGGCAGGAAACTCTGTGAAACTCTTATCTCCAATAAACCACCAGAAAACTGGAAGTGGCGCTGTGGCTCAAGTGGTACAGCGCTCACCTTGAACTGAAGAACTGAGGGACAGCACCCAGGCCCAGAGTTCAAGCCCCACAACTGACAAAAAAAAAAAAAAGACTCTGTCTCAAAAAAACAACAACAAAACTGATCTCACTTGCTGCATGTTAATTAGATAGGCTATTTACATAACAAATGTATAGATCCCCAAATGCACAATAGCTTTAAAGCAATAGAAATTGATTTTAGTTTTTGCTAACCTATCAACTGTACAGGAAAGTGAGACTGTTTGAATGGATCTTCCATGCAGTTACATCTACCAGATGCATTGCTCACTTCAACAGGCAGCTTCCTCCGTCACCTTGAAAGTTCTACCCAACAAGCTCACCAAACGAGGCGCAGTAGAAGCAAGAGTGTCCATGGAAGGTCGGCACGGGCCTCTTCACACACATGCCACGGATGGAAGCAGTCATGTGACCACATCCATCCGCCAGGGACGCTGGGTAGTCAGGCCGTTAAGTCTCCAGGAAAGAGGGTTGTCAAAATTAGGAAAATACAAAACAAGGACACCTTGTATCTCTAGGGAAATCTTGCTATAGAGAATATTTCTATTGACTACAATGCTCAGAGAGAAATTAGATCCCACTGTACATGTGTATATATACTATAAACTATAGTATAGACATATACGATACACACACACACACATATACATATAATTCATTTTGGTCTGAGATTGGGACTCGAGCTCAGTCTATCACTTCTGCTCATTGGCTGCACTCTATCACCTGAGCCACGCCTCCAACCACAAGTGACTATGTATAACTAAGTGTAGCTATTTGAGTCCTATAGTTCTAAGTTACCAAGTTGTTTTCATTTATGGCAAGTTATTTTTCTCCTCTATTTGTATTTACCTATTTATTTTGTGCTGGAAGTGAGTGGGGCTTGAACTCAGGGCCTGGGAGCTGGCCTTTTAGCTTTTTCTGCTCAAATCTAGTGCTCTACCACGTGAGCCCCACAGCTCCTCTTCCTCACCACATAATCCCTCATCTGTTCCAGTCCTTCTGTCATAGCTGCCATTGTCTGAAGGTGTCTCCCAGGGTTCAGGTGTTGGAGAGCAAAGTTATGACGGGAGGGGGCTCATCGCTAGAGAAGGAGCTTCTGTCATAGGACGATACAAGAAGGCCTTCGACCTTGATATTGGCCTTCCCATCCTCCAGAACTGGAAACCATAAATCCCTACTATTTGCATGTTATCCAGGTTGTCTTACTCTGTTAGAGGGCACAAAAACAAATTAAAAGAGTAACTAACAATGTTCAGTACAAGTCTGCAACACCTTAAAGTCAGCACGGACCGCTCAGAACCTCCACCAGCCTGGAACTCACAAAGGAGTGGTGAGAGGCCCTTAGGACTCAAGAGGCAGGCAGTCCGGACAATGGGGAATGATGACATGTCCAGTCCAGCCGTCATTCCACATCCGGAAAGATCTCACAATCCACTCATCAACAATTATGAATGCTCTACAACACCTCCAGCCAGTGACAGCTTGAAATCGCGTTTCTTTTTATGGCCAAATGTTCAATCTTATACATCGTTCATAGAAAACAGAAGATGAAGAAAGCAGTTTTTAGGCTCTGCATAACCGTGAGAACTCTGCCATGATCTCCCCTGCCAAGAAAATCATTTTAGAAGCAACTTCACCTGCAGGAAAATGAGGGTTCTAACAACTTTCTCTCACGTGTCGCCCGCTTACCGGGGACATCCAGAGGCCTGGTAACTCCATTACCGCAAGGAACACTCGCTGTGATTCCCAGAGGCAGAAACTATGATTTCTTGAAAACAAGGTTTCATTTTTTTTTAATTGCATGAAGGTTTGGTCTCAGCTCTCAGTTGAAGACATTTCAGAATATTCCAAATTTTCAGAGGAAGGATTAAGCATTGGAAAGGAAATTTGAGTTCTAACAGTAAACACAAATACAACGAGCAAGAAAAATCTAATCAGGACCTGATTAGAGATCTGACCTTACAATAATACATCACTCGGGTCAGCTGACACTGAAGTGAGGTACTATTTACTTCCTGAATGTCAAACTTGATTCTAAAGAGCTAACCTACTTATTTTCTCCAGTTAATTTTCTAATCTTATTTTAAAACATAGCACCCAATATGGTTTCTATGTTCATATCATTTTCCACATCTATTTCTGTAGCCAAAAAAGCCCACGAGATGTGCTACTCTTCTAAGGATGTTCTATCTTTTTTCTAATGGGATGCCTATTGGTGTGCGCGCACCTTGGGAAGCTGCCATCACGGGAGGTCCTGGCCCGGTTGAAGGGGGACCAAACCAAGGCAGACAGGGGGAGATGGATGGCTCCCTTCCAAAGAACTCCCCAGCCTCCTAGTTAGTTCTTGCGTAGGTTCCTTTCTGAGACGTTCATCAGCATCACCCGCACCTGAGCTGAGCGCGAGAAGCACGTGAAGCGCAGGCAGGAGTTGCTCGTGGAAGACAAGTTGGAAGCCTTGTCAGAGGTCACCCAGCAACAAGAGCAAGTCAAAACCCTTGGGTTTCAGGTAAGTCGCTGAGATACGCTCAAGCCCAGGAAGTGAATGAGGGAGGTGCCAATTATCCCATTTGTTTTTCTAGAATAGTACATTTTCAAAGCAAAAGTAAATGTGAAATGAATGGCCCCATCTTAATAAAGACTACCCCTGGTCGGGCGCCAGCGGCTCACACCTGTCATCCTAGCTACTCAGGAGGCTGAGATCTGAGGAGGGAGGTTCAAAGCCAGCCTGGGCAGGAAAAGTTCATGAGACTCCTATCTCCAATGAACCACCAGAAAATTGGAAGTGGTGCTGTGGCTCAAGTGGTAGAGCGCTCACCTGGAGCTGAGGGCCAGGGCCCAGGCCCAGAGGTCAGGCCCCATGACCGACAGCAACAACAAAAAAGACTGCCGCTAGAGACCCCTTCATCTGACCTCTTCATCTGTTTGAAAACAGCACCCTGTTCCCCGTGGTTAGCGGAGACAGGGTGAAATTCTGCTGAGCTGTCTTGCTAGAACCCCACTCAAGGGAGAAAATACATCAATTTACAGATTTTCTCTTGAATTAAAATGCAACAAGAATGAAAAGATACTCAAGTCATGCAGTCCTCAGGGAAATGCGCTCAAAACCATACAGAAGAGAAGGGAAGGGACGGAGGGGAGGGGAGGGAAGGGACAGAGGGGAGGGGAGGGGAGGGGAAGGAAGGGGAGGGGAGGGAAGGGACAGAGGGGAGGGAGACTGGTTTGGAAATAAATGTTCGGAACCATGGAGATACTGAAACCCTCAGACACCACTGACAGAGAAATATGCTGCCTATGTGTGTGAGAAACGTCTGTCAAAGTAGCTTGCTTCTTTTCTGTGCATCTTGAAAGAATTATTTTTCTGGAAGGCTCCTGCTTTGGCCAGGTGGCTTGGCCCTTGTGAATTACATTTTACATACCTCCTCTTCCTGAGCACTTTAAATAAGACATCCTATTAGAAGCTCCTGGCGGGTGTGGGTGTGTGTGTTTTCCTGAACTCTGTGTGGGGCCTGAACTCTGGGCCTGAGCGCTGTCCCTCAGCTCTTCAGCTCAAGGCGAGCGCGCTACCAACTAAGCCACCTTCCCAGCCTGCTCCTTGAGTTTTAATAACATCCTATTTATTAAGCCTTCTGCAAGCTTGAGCCTGGGTCAGCCAATGGGAGGAAAGGGGCGGGGCCTGCGGGGTTAGGGATGAAGAGGAGCCCCCTGCCAGCTGCGGGCTTGCTGGCTGGACTTTTTGCATCCTTTTGCAGAAGTAAACCCTGCTGTGTTGAGTTCCTTTTGAGTTAGTGTCTTATTATTATTATTACTATTATTAGTAGTAGTGGGGGTGGTGGTGGTCCTGTGGCTTGAACTCAGGGCCTGGGTGTTATCACTGAGCTCTTTTGCTCAAGGCTAGTGCTCTACCACTCCAAGCCACAGCCCCACTTCTGATTTTCTGGTGGTTAATTAGAAATAAAGAGTCTCATGGACTTTCCTGCCCAGGTCGCCTTTGAACCACGATCCTCAGAGTCTGAATAGCTAGGAGTACAGGCGTAAGCCACCAGCACCCAGCAAGTTGGTGTCTTTATTCTTATGTGATACCCCAACACCCTGAGCTATTTCGAATACATGGAAGACAGTTTGGTAATTCCTCAGCAAGATAAAACAATTACCCTATGACCCAGCAAATCCACACCTAAGTGTATACCTGGAAAACCGCTGTAAAAAGAAATTAGAAGGGGCTGGGAGTGTGGCTCAGTGGTAGAGCGCTTGCCTAGCATGTATGAAGCCCTGGGTTCGATTCCTTGGTACCACATAAAGAGGAGAAAGCTGAAAGTGGCACTGTGGCTCAAGTGGTAGAGCGCTAGCCTTGAGCAAAAGAAGCTCAGGGACAGCGCCCAGGCCCTGAGTTCAAGCCCCAGGACTGGCAAAAAAAAAAAAAAATGTAAGCCACGCACTGGTGGCTCATTTTTGTAATTCTGTTTACTAAGGATGTTGATATCCAGATCACAGCTCAAAGCCAACTTAGGAAGAAAGTCCGTAAGTCTCGCATCTCCAATTAACCAGCCAAATGCCATGGCTTACATGATCAAAACACAAGATGTGAGCAAGAAAGCCAAGTGAAAATGGAAAGCCCTCACTTGAGGCCCTGGAACTGGCAGAGGGAAAACAATCTTGTATACCAGTGTTCACAGCAGCATGGTTTACAACGGTCAAAACATAGAACCAAGCCAATTTCCATCAACATGTAAGTGGGCAAAATGTGGCCTATCCACACCCTAAAAAATTATTTAGCTGTAGAAAGGGCTGAAGCACCAACACCTGTCACAACATGGATGGATGTTAAAAAACAGTATGTAAAGTGAAAAATCTGGATTAAAATAGTCAATACTGTACGATCGCATCGATATGAAATAGCTAGGGTAAACCTAGGAGCAGGACCACATCTGAGCAGAGGAGAACATGAAGGGTGTTGGTGTGATATGTAAGGGTCATCTGGGCAGAGGAGAACATGAAGGGTGTTGGTGTGATATGTAAGGGTCATCTGGGCAGAGGAGAAAATGAAGGGTGTTGGTGTGATATGTAAGGGTCATCTGAGCAGAGGAGGTGTAGGGCAGTGTGCTCGAAGCAGCTACCCGCACTGAATTGCTAAATGCCATTCGTTGCAGCTCAGAGTGGTTCAGATGCTGTGACAAGGTGAGAAGACCAAGACGCCTTGAGTTCATGAACTGCTTCATCACACGTGGCTCCTGTGTGCACTGCTCAAACACAAAACAAAACTTCCAAATGCAGGAAAAATTCAACAGAGAGGGCCACCAACGCACAGAGAGAGAGAGAGAGAGGGCCCACCAACACACAGACAGACAGAGAGGGCCCACCAACACACAGACAGA
>NW_012267243.1:17989875-17996196 GCF_000151885.1 Dipodomys ordii | reverse complement strand
TGCAATGCTTGGTAAGAAATGTACGCATTATCCTGCCCATGTAATTGTAACCCCTCTGTACAGTATGTTCACAAATAAAATTAAATTAAATTAAAAAAAAATAAAGAAAAATTCCCAAGTATCCATAGCAACCCTGAACTTGGTCTGAGGATGCATGCCTGTTATCCCAGCATGAATAAGAGCACTGTGGCCCAGGCTAGCCCCTGTACAAAGCAAGATCCTATCTAAAACGTTTTGTTGGTGGTGGTGGTGGTGGTGGTCGTGGGGCTTGAACTTGGGCATGGGCGCCGTCCCTGCGCTCTTCAGCTCAAGGCGAGCGCTCCACCACCTGAGCTACCTTCCCAGCCCCTGTTTTGTTTTTCTTTTTGGTTGGTCGTGGGGCCTGAACTCTGGGCCTGGGCGCCGTCCCTGCGCTCTTCAGCTCAAGGCGAGCGCTCCACCGCCTGAGCCCCAGCACCCCTTCCAGCAAATATCTCAAATATAACCAAAGCCAGCCAGGCGCCAGTGGCTCACACTGTCATCCTAACTACCCAAGAGCCTGCGATCTGAGGATGTTGGTTCAAAGTCAGCCAAGGCAGGAAAGCCCATGAGACTCCTATCTCCAGTTAACCACCAAAAAGCTAGGAGTAGAGCTGTGGCTCAAGTGGTAGAGCACCAGCTGTGAGGGGGAAACCCAAGGAACAAGCCTAAACCCTGAGCTCAGGCCACCCTAATGGCACACAAAGAAATAAGGTTGGTGGAGCGGCTCAAGTGGCAGAGCCAGTCAGAAAGCACTAGATCCCAAGTTCAACAAGTTCAATGTCCAATACCACCCAAAGCCGTCAGTGCCTTTTCTAACCACTGTTGCTGGACGAAGATCCATGGCTTCACTTTGCAAGTGTGGAAGCCAGACTAAAACGGCCATTTCCTAGCCTGTGTCTCTTCTTTGGGTACGGGGTTTTGAACTCTAGGCTTTCTAGGCCGGAATTCTCTCCGCTGAGCAACACCTCCAGCCTGTTTTGCTTTAGGCCATCTTTCATTCGGGGTCTCACATTTTTGTCGGGGGGGGGAGGAGGGGCCCAGGACCGTGAGCCTCCTACCTGGCCCCCCGGGGGCCAGAACTGTGTGGGGGACACACAGTTCTCATCACCGATGTGAACCACCGCCTGCGTGTTGGCACGGAGCGGGCAGGAGTGGGGGGTCTTACTAACATGTGCTGGGGCTGGCCTTGAACCACAATCCTCCGCATCTCTGCTTCCAAGAGGCTGTGATTACAGACATAGGCTACCAGGCCCAGCCTACTAGTAGCAGGTGAACCAGCTGAGTTACAAGTGCTGACTGCCGGGCCTGGCGAGGGACGCGCAGCGGACATTCCCTGTGTGTCCCCAAAAGCCGTCTCCCCTCCTCTTCCCCGGGGCCGGACCTGAGCAGGGGCGCAGACAGGGTCTGCACACTGGGGTTGCAGTTGGGTTTGGCCGATGGAAAGGTCTCTCCCTCGCTTCTTGGGCCAAGTCACGACTGCCCAACTTGCTTTCCCTGAGACCCTGCGGCCGCCGTCATGGTTTCCTAGAGCCAGGCCCACACCTTTGTGAGTAGACTCTCTCTTCAGTGCTCCTCAGTGGCCGAAGGTGGATGGGCCTCCTGTGTTGGGGGGATGTACGACCTCTTCCCAGTTTCTAGTCCTTGGAGTGAGTCCTCGCAGACAACCGCAGCTCTGTCTGTCAAGAAGCCAGCGCAGCGGGCCGCGGCTGGGCCTGCGTGGAGGCCGGACAGTCAGCCAGCTGCGGAGCTGCGGTCACCTGACCCCCGTGACTCACCCTCTGTTGTCAACAGGCCCTGCGCTGAACAAACACAGACGCAGCCAGAGCGGCTGGGAATCAAGGCATTCTAGAAGGCCCTGGGAATACTGCTCGGTCTGGGCCTCCTCCCTGGGGCCTTCCCTATCAGCCTTCCAAGCCACCCCTGCCCCCAGCCAGGAGCACAGATGGCTGAGAATGAGTCTGATAGAGGTGTGGGTGCACTGCAGAGATCAGCAGCCCGCCCCCCGCAGCCCTGCCTCTTGCCTTCAATCTTAGCTTCAACAAGTGCCTGCCCTGGACTGGCTGGTCATCCAGTCTCTTCCCTATTTCCTGTCTTGGTTGAGGCCCCTGAGATTTCTTTTTGAGTATAGCAGCTAGATGGTATGATGGGGCGTAGCATGTTCAAGGAGACCAGTACCAGAGGTCCAACATTGCAACAATGGCTGAAAGAGCAAACCACCACCTAAGCACTGGTGGTTCACACCCGTAATGTTAGATCCTCAGGAGGCTGAGATCTGAGGATCAAAGCTTGAAGCCAGCCCATGCAGGAAAGTCTGTGAGACTCTCACCTCCAATGAGCACCAGAAAACTGGAAGTGGAGCTGTGGCTCAAGTGGTAGAGCACTAGCCTTCATCTGAAGAGCTCAGGGACAGCGCCCAGGCCCAGAGATCAACGACTGACAGAAAAAGAAAAAGAAATGGCCTCATTATCCGACTTATGAAACGGTCACCCCTCTGTACATCACCTTTATGATAACTGTAAAAAGTAAACCATCTAAAAGGAGCACACGGAAAGAAACCGTGTCCCCTGCCTGACCCTGCCCTTATCACCCTCCCAGCACCCAGGAGCTAACCAGGCAGACTTGTAGTACCGTATCACACAAGCCAAGCTGACTATCCATACCCACATACCTCCTCCCTAAGCTCTGTTAAAGAACCACTGACTTGCAGAAAGTAAAATAGACATCCTTAGCATTCAAGGGAATGCTTTTCTTGGACCATTTTTCTTGTTCGCCATCCTGCATGGATGGCCTTCTACGCACCATTGCACCTGCTGGTCACGAGGCTATTGTGCACGTGAGGAGACAGGAGTCTTGGAAAGGCCATGGGGCTTGTCCAGCACAGACAGCTCGTGGTGTCAGAACCAGGAGGAGGACACCTGCCTCTCCGGAATCCCGTACCCTTCATCTGAGGATCAGGACTGGAGACCCAGGTCTTCCTCTGTGCTCAGCCACCCAGTCTCATTGGTTCCTTAACAAATGCAGAATGCATACCCCCTTCTCCGCCCCCAGCTCCACTCCTTCTGTGGTCCGCGCATTCCTCTCCTAGTCAGCAGCTAGCTCTCTAGGTCCCTCTGCGCTGATGTCCAATGTATTCTCCACAGCTGGGGTCCTCTCTCTAAGACACAAATCCACGGTGTCTCCACTTCACAGACCTCTTCTGCCTTTGCTAAGAGTCAAACCTAATAATACCCTAGTATGGCTAGAACCCAGCTAGAACTCATGCTTGTCAACCTTCCTGCCGCACACCTAACTGTTACGGTAACACCCAACCATCCCAAGTTTCTGGAACCCTCCAGCTCCTTCTTGTTCTCAGGCCTTACCCAGTCAAGTCCTCTGTCTAAAATGTTCATCCCTCTCTCAGCAAACTTCTCAGCTTACAGCTCATGCAATTAACACCTTTTCTGGAAGCTATTCTTGTCTCTACCAAACACGCGTGGACCCTTTTGTGCTATGTGTTCTGGGTCTTTCCCCTCCCCCGCCCCCATAGTTCATGATTTGTTTGTTCCACAAAATTTCTATGCTCTGAAATGCAATCCCCAAGGTCACAGGTCAGTGATATCTGCAGGTAAGATTAGAGGGAGGTAATGAGGTGGGTGGTGGGGCTGTTTTGGATGAAGGAGTGTCTTTTTGGACTAATCTGTCCTCAGAGGAGTGGCGGCTTGGTTATGAAGGCAGCTCTCTCCAGCAGGTCTCTACAGAGTCACAAGCAAGAAGATGACAAGATGTGGCCACTTGAGCTGACATCAATTTCTCTTCTTGATAAATTACCTGAGTTACTCGGAGGGCATACAGAGCCACGAGGGAGAATCAAGGGACCCTCAACTGAACCAGCAAGGTCACAAAGGCAAATTTTACCTACTTCCAAATGCTGACTTCAGCAGGTCCAGATTTGCACACATCTACAGAAACCATGACTTGACCAGTCTTACACTATGCTACACAGTCAGCAAGGAAGACAGTTTTGCCAGCAGCCAGTGGCAATCCATTTAAATACAGCAGTTGTAAGTGCTGAAGAGGCAGATTCAAGAACTCTGAAATGTGGTCTGCTTCGTGGAGACACTTCAACCAGAATGAGAATGCACTTTTAAATCATGGGACTGTCTGACTAGTAACAGCGGCTCCAACGTCGTTAGTGTAGCTGCCGCTCTCACACCCCCATCCCCTAGACCCACAAAGCAGCGTTCCTGCAAAGTGGCTATGCTTACCTCGCAGACAGGAAAACAGGCAGAGGGGTCAAGATTGTTACTGATCAATCCTGCCTCCCAAACAAGGTTTTCCTAACATCAGAAATAGTATCTGGCTATGTGTGCTTCTGCTAAGAGCTAAAGTAAGTGTTATTTGAGTCATAAAGATCCTATTCAGAAAAAATGGGGCAGAGAGAACACTTGGACAAAAGTTAACACACCAAAATTAGGTGGTTCGCCTTAGTTAGCTTCTAGAGTATTTGATAATTCCCTTAAACGTTCCCAGCATCTCTAGAACTATTATAAAGATGAAATGTCTTAAACAGGCAGCTAGAACTAAGCATGCGCTTTTAAGTAGGAATGTTGATAAGCAAATACAAATTATAAAGTGTTGAGATCATGCTGCATACATCCATCGTGGGATGGACTGTCTAAGGATAGAACTCAGTTCTAACAGTGATAGATCCTTCAAGATGTGGGGGAGGGTGGGAATAGAACGTGAAAGGGCAGAGAACCTTTGGCTACTCTGGGAGTGATCGGGGGCCTGTCTGAATGACCAGTAGCTCTCCAAATCTAACCCCATTCACACGATGTTCTTTGACCTGACTCAGGGCTAAAGGCCCCGAATTCTACCCACCAGGAAACTGAAGACCGTCTCTGTGAGTCACGGCGCTGGACAGGTATGTGGCTCAGCTTGGAGTCATCAGTTGGGCAGAGCTGGACAGGCTCCAGGGCCAGACTCTGCAACCAGCTCTGGAACTGCCGCACGAGGGTGTGGCTGTTGGGAGGGGCACAGATGGACCGGTGGGCGGGCGGGGTGGGGTGGGGCAGAACTTTCTATCCTGGCCTCTCCCTCTCATTCCACAGCCCCTGAGAGGTAAAGTGCTCCGGAGAGTACCGGAAAGGGGACTTTAATCATTGTGTCATCCGGTCAGCGGGGCCGTTCATCCACGGGGTCTTCTACGGGGAGAAGGGTCCTTTTATTTATCTCAAGGCTTTTTAGCCAACAGGTGACATTTACAGACGAAACCTAGTAACAATCAGAAGCTCAGACTTTGGTTTCTGACTTGAAGGAACAAAAAAATGACCACCTTCCCTCCATCGTCGTAGTCCGTGTCTCTTTTCGCCTCGTAGTTCAGTGTACTGAGAAGTTTGCTCCCCTGTGAATTCTTACAAATTCAAGGCTCTTGGTAAAAGGGTGAGAGGAAGAACAAAGTCAGAGGTCTTGCGTGAGCCAGTGAGGGCCCAAAACCTGCATCACGGATGCCTGGGGATTTCACTGGGACCCAGGGACGGCAGAAATGTGGACTCAGCCCCGGGACGCTTGAGAGGAGGCAGGGAAGGGAGTGGGCAGCCTCGCACTGTGTAATGTGGAGCCCCGCTCCCCACACAGCCGTGGGAATCCTGGTAGCACGCCAGAGGCTAAACCCTTGGGGAGGAAAGTCATTTTTTAAAGGGACAAAATACTTATTGGATAATGCTATCTACTTAAAGGAAATAGAAAGCCAGGATGAAATTGTAGGGTATGTTGAAAGAAGAGAAGCCAGGTGCACCCTAAAAGATGGCCGTGGGGCAGAGCAATGGCAAGGCGTCCTGGTGTTTCCTGGACTGGCCAGCAACTCAACCAGCAGCAGCAGCAGATAGCTCTTTGTGGTTAGCCTGGAATGCTTTCGATGATGCTATGAGCCTTGTACAGTGTGAAGAACTCAGATTTCAGGGGGGAAATGTGTGTGTGTGTGTGTGTGTGTGTGTGTGTGTATTATTAAAACCGTAAGTTTATCCTTTTGAAGCCATCGTTTTTCTCAAATAGGGAAAAAGATGGCTAAAAATTCTTCATAAGATGAAAGTCTTATCTGAATTCTGTTACATGCTGTGATTTCTATTTCCAAGGAAGATGGACTCATAGGGACCAGATTTTTCTTTCCTAGTTGAAACAACTTAAGATACAAGACAATACTGGGCGCCGGTGGCTCATGCCTGTCATCCTAGCTACTCAGGAGGCTGAGATCTGAGGATCATGGTTCAAAGCCAGCCCAGGCAGGAAAGTCTGTGAGACTCTTATCTCCAATAAACCACT
>NW_012267243.1:17987353-17989825 GCF_000151885.1 Dipodomys ordii | reverse complement strand
CAGACAGACAGAGAGGGCCCACCAACACACAGACAGACAGAGAGGGCCCACCAACACACAGACAGAGAGAGCCCACCAACACACAGACAGACAGATCCCACCAACACACAGACAGACAGAGAGGGCCCACCAACGCACAGACAGACAGAGAGGGCCCACCAACGCACAGACAGACAGAGAGGGCCCACCAACGCACAGACGAGCCCTCCGCAGCGGCCTTCGACCACCATGACGGTGGTAGTTCTGGAATCGCACGCTTGTTCTTTAGTGTTTGCAAAGAAGAGACCAGGGTTTGCTGACGGCTTCTCCTGAATGGGCCAGCCATTCTCTCTCTCTCTCTCTCTGTCTGTCTCTGTCTCTCTCTCTCTGTCCTTCTCTTTCTCTGTCTCTCTGTCTCTGTCTCTCTGTCTCTCTCTGTCTCTCTGTCTCTCTCTTTGTGTCTGTCTGTCTCTCTCTCTCTGTCTCTCTCTCTGTGTCTCTCTCTGTGTCTGTCTCTCTGTCTCTCTCTCTGTCTCTCTGTCTCTCTCTCTCTGCGTCTCTCTCTGTCTCTCTCTGTCCCTCTCTTTCTCTGTCTCTCTCTGTGTCTCTCTGTACCTCTCTTTCTCTGTCTCTCTCTGTGTGTCTCTCTCTGTCTCTGTCCCTCTCTCTGCCTCTCTCTTCTACGTGGAGATGGTAGATTGGGGTTGCCTTGTTCTCTCTTCCGTGTGGAGATGGTAGATTGGGGTTGCCTTGTTCTCTCTTCTATGTGGAGATGGTAGATTGGGGTTGCCTTGTTCTCTCTTCCGTGTGGAGATGGTAGATTGGGGTTGCCTTGTTCCTCCATTGCCAGCAGTTTCACAAGCTCCTCCTACCACTGATGCAGCTCCAAGACCAAGAATTCTTGCACGGCTCTAACAGTCAGTTCCCTGGGTTGGGCCCAGCAAGCCTGTGTGTACAGTAACGTTCCTCGACTTCCCAGGCTGCCATGGCCAGCGACGAGGCACGGCTGCGTTCTGGTTCCTTGACACTTCCCGTGCAAAGTCCCTGGGGCATTACATGACATTCTGAATTTTTCTTTCATCATTAAGGTGGTGTACCAAGGGGTTACACTTACACCGTGAGTACGTTTCTTATCAAACTTGCTACCCCTTCCCTCAATTTCCTCCTGCTTTTCTTTCCCCCAAACCCCCAATATTGTTGATTTTTAACAAAATATTTTTGTTATCCTTAAGTAGTCGTACAAAAGGGCTGCGACTCAACAAAGCGGCCACAAAAACAGTGTCCTCATCAACCCCTTCATCATTCTCCCCACCTGGCAGCCCGACCCAGCCCCTCGGTTCTCGTTTTTCTGTGTGTGTGTGTGCACATGTGCGTGTGCGTGTGTGTGTGTGTGTGTGTGTGTGTGTGTGTGCCAGGCTTGGGGCTTGAGTTGAGGGCACTGAAGGCCTGGGCGTTGTCCCTGAGATTTTCGTCCAAAGCTAGTGCTCGACCACTTGAGCCGCACACAGCTCCACTTGTTAAATATTTTTTTTTGGTGGTTAATCAGAGATATGTATTTCATGGATATTCCTGCCCAGGCTGGCTTTGAACTACAATCCTCAGATCTCAGAATAGCCAGAATCACAGGTGTGAGATTCCATTGCTGCGCACTGCTCTGTGAGGGGTGTGGAATCATGATGCCCCACGTCCTCGATGTGATTCTAACTTTGCAATCGTGTCATCATCGCCCTTACTTGCTCTCTCTCTCCAAAGCTTCAGAAATGGAGGAGGGCAGCCGCCGGCCGGCTAGCCACAGCTCTGCAAACGGCATCCTCTACCCAGCAGGCACCTTCTGCCGGAAAGCTTTTCTTCAAAGACTGCAGACCGTGCACGCGCTAATTTCATGTAAATCACGGATGCGCAGAAGCTGAGCTCCCTGGCTTCTCCTCAGCTAACTCGCGGTATTTCACACAGCATTCCCACAGGAGCTGCCACATGTAGACTCTGCGGCACACATGCTTTCTTCTCATTGAGTAAGATAGCACTGATACTGCATGGTTTTACTGCTTCATTGAACCAGCATTTCAGAACACCATGTCCACCACTGGACATAAGGCTCGAGCCTGTAATCCTAGACTTCGGGGGTAGCAGTTCAAGACCAGACCAGTAGGGCTGGGAAGGTGGCTCAGTGGTAGAGTGCTTGCCTTGCATGCCTGAGGCCCTGGGTTCAATTCCTCAGTACCACATAAGCAAAAAAAAGCCAGAAGTGTGCTGTGGCTCAGGTGGTAGAGCGCTAGCCTTGAGCTGAAGAGCTGAGGGACAGCGCCCAGGCCCAGAGTTCAGGCCCCACGAACAAAATCTACCAAGCAAACAGCCCCCATAAACAGGCGGGAGTTGCAATCCTAATATCAGATAAAATAGACTTCAAATTAAAATTCGTGAGAAGAGATAAAGAAGGTCGCTACATACTAATTAAAGGATCTCTCCTTCAGGAGGATATTACAATTCTAAATA
>NW_012267243.1:17963645-17975073 GCF_000151885.1 Dipodomys ordii | reverse complement strand
AGCTACTCAGGAGGCTGAGATCTGAGGATCATGGTTCAAAGCCAGCCCAGGCAGGAAAGTCTGTGAGACTCTTATCTCCAATAAACCACTAGAAAACAGAAGGTGGTGCTGTGGCTCAAGTGATAGAGAGCTCGCCTTGAGCTGAAGAGCTGAGGGACAGCGCCCAGGCCCAGAGTTCAAGT
Source organism: Dipodomys ordii (assembly GCF_000151885.1). Lineage (NCBI taxonomy): Eukaryota > Metazoa > Chordata > Mammalia > Rodentia > Heteromyidae > Dipodomys > Dipodomys ordii. The sequence goes on along the minus strand of NW_012267243.1, from coordinate 17,974,891 downwards.
CCCACTACCGACAAAAAAAAAAAAAAAGAAAGAAAGAAAAAAGAGAAACCTCATTCACAACAGCCATCGAAACAAAATATTTCAGAATAAATTTAGGCAAGAAAGTGAAAGAACTCTATAATGAAAATTACAAATCACTGAAGAAAAATTATAAAGGATACAAAATAATGAAAAAAATCTATGCTCATGAACTGATTTAATGTTGTTAAAATGACAAATCTACTCAAAGCATTCTATGACTTAATGAAATTCTCATCAAAATAACAAAGACTTTGTTCACAGAAACAGAAATTTCAAAAATCTCTATATGGAAGTACAAAAGACCAGAATTACCGAAGCAACCCTGAGCAAGACAAAAGTTAGAAACATCACAACACCTGACTCTAAAACAGCCTACGTAAGTTATTATAAGAACTGAAACTGCATCATACCAACATATAGACCAATGGAACAGAATAAAGAACCCAGGAATTAGCCCACACACATATAACTAACAGATTATTTCATTTTCGTAGTACTAAGGACTATGCAGGCTAACACAGCTATCACAGACACAGCCCGCAGCTCCGGCCAGCTGACTTTTGGCAAAGGCATCAAGAACAGAAAGAAGGCACAGTCTCTTCAATAAAGAGTTGGCAAAGACACCCCTAAAGGAGTATACTAGATCCCTTTCCCACATTATACACAAGTAGCAACTCAAAATGAACAAAGACCTAAATGTAAACCTGAAACATAGAAATATTTCAAGACACTGTAGGTGATTGTTTTTAGACAGAATACCCTCCCCACAAATATAAATAAATGGGATCCTACCAACCTTGTTTTCCTAACAAGAAAAAAAAATGACCAACACTGGGAGGAGACAACCCACAGAATGGAGAAAACATTAAGAAAATATTAAGAAATGATTTCTTAATAAAGATTACCCAGAATTCATAAAGAACTCAAAAAACTGATCACCAAAAGGATACTTACTGTCTTGTTGATTGCAATGCTATTGGCAAAAGTTAAAATATGGAATCAGATGTCTATCATTGGATAAATATGTGTACATGTGCGTGTGTGTCAGATTATTCAACCATAACCATGAAATCCTACTACCATTGGCAGGAGCAAGGATGAAATGGAGGCCACGGTGTCAAGCAAAAATAAAACCAGACTGAAAGACAGGTTCTGCACATTGGCACTCATTTGTGTGATCTAAAATGGAATCTACAATGGAATCGTGTTCCCTACGGACTGGAGAAGCCGAGGAGGAGGGAGGCAGGGAGATCAGTAAGGAATACAAAGCACAGACAGGGGGAATTCATTCTGGTTTCTGTCAGTGAAAGCAATCTCTATTCCACGAGTAGGAAATTTCCCAGTGCATAAAATGGTCCATGTGTAAGGAGATGCAAGCTTCTATCAGCTTGCCATAAAACAGCCCATAAAGATATACAACTATTATATCTCAATTAAAAAAATGTTTACATCTTGGCCAAGACCTTGCAGAGAATATCAACTTGGACCCTGATGAGCAGTATATTTTTATGTCTTATTTCTAGCTTCCAGTTCCTTTGTCTTCTTAACACCACCCCATTGCTGTTTTCTAACATCAGAAATGTGTGTGCTCTTCAGAGACCGCAGCGAACACAGCTCTCTCTCCGCGTACCGAGGGAAGATCCGGTGCACTGGGAGAAAATCAGGCGCCATCTGCCTTCAAAGAACCGGGGCCTGCCCTTCAGGAGAGACAGCGCCCTGGCCTTGTTTTGCTTCCCCGTGGAAAATTTTATGGGTGATTTCTAGGGCCCTCTAGTGGGAAGCATGGGAACTGGCCCAGAGCTGAGCGAGACCAGCAGAATCGGAGCAGGGTTACTTGGAGGGGGAATTGTATTGAAACTGGACCCTTTGGGGTCCTGGCAGGGATCTAAGAGGAGCCCAGGGTCGCCGTGTGACGGCATTCTAGCTACCCTCATCCTGGCGAGCCTGGGCTTCCAAAACTCATCCGTTGCACTGTCTCCACAGCAGGAAAGAGCTGTGCCTTTTCCTCCTGCATCCTTTCCCTACGCTGGCCCAAACCTCCTCTAGAAGGAGGACGAACGTGCCTGGTGGCTATAGAAGAGGGAAATCCACTGACCCTGAGTCCCAGCTGCGGGACACGGTGATGGGAGGCAGGTGGGGACTCGGTGGATGGGAGGCAGGTGGGGACTCGGTGGATGGGAGGCGGGTGGGGGACTCGGTGGATGGGAGGCAGGTGGGGGACTCGGTGGATGGGAGGCAGGTGGGGACACGGTGATGGGAGGCAGGTGGGGACACGCGGGAGTTGAGCTGCGTGGCTGCGCCTGGCCGACCGTACCGGGGGTCACTCTGTGCGCACGGACCTCCCAGGTCCACCCTGGCAGGAGCTGGCACATGGGCTCAGCGTGGGCAGTGAGGGCGGGGCTCTGCCTACAGAGGGCTTGCTTCACTTGGGACACGGGCCAAGCTGGTCTCCTCACGGGCAGAGCGGCTCTGTCCTCGTCCCCCCGAACGCACCATTCACGGAACCCCAGTGGTCCCCAACTTTGGCTGTACAACAGTTATCCCCCAGAGATCTAGATCCCAGTGCACAGGCTGCACCCCAGACCAACCACCTCGTTACCTCCGTTCCCTTGGGGATGGGAAGAGGTCACCATAGACCTAAACTAAATGCATGACCTCCAAGCTCCCAACGCCGCGGGACCCGATACCATGGCCAGCAGCACCTTTCCCTAGAACGCCTCCTCCACTCTCGCCTCCTCCACTCTCGCCTCCTCCACTCTCAGCTCCGCAGGCTCCGCTGGCCCACCGCGATGCAGAGCCGGCGAGCGGCCACCGCCGAGCCTGCTCCCGCCGGCGCTGCCTTTTCCAAGCGTGAAGACCCTCGTGAGGGCCTGGGCCATCCTCCCGTCCCACCCAAGCCCACCCAAGCCCACCTGCTGCGGCCAGCTCTTCACAGCGGCTGAGGACGCGGTTCTCCTGCGTAGCAGGCCAAGTGACGCCGTGCGGTGCGGCGTAGCACGTGGATCCACGCAAGCACGTGCCCGTCCCCGCCAGCTGCAACCCGTAGAGGACACTAGACACCACCTGGTGACTTGTAGCTTGTGCCTTGTGACTCACGCCCAGCCTGAGTATGTCAGACTCTGGGACATTCTGATGTTACCCTAGAACTATCCTCTAGGGTAGAATATAGCTTTCTGTTCCCCAAGTTGAGTATGGCTTGAAGATGGGTTTTGATTGGCACTCTTTTTGTTTTTGTCGGTCGTGGGGCTTGAACTCTGGGCCTGGGCGCTGTCCCTCAGCTCTTCAGCTCAAGGTGAGCGCTCTACCACTTGAGTCAGTGCCACTTCTGGTTTCCTGAGTTTATTGGCGATAAGAGTCTCACGAAGTTTCCTGCCCGGGCTGGCTTTGAACCGCGATCCTCAGATCTCAGCCTCCTGAGTAGCTAGGATGACAGGCGTGAGCCACCAGCGCCCGGCTCAGCTTACAGTTTATGTAGGGTCTGGCATGTGTGGTCACTCAGTATATGCAGCGTAAACAAGAAGCAGAGCCATGGGTCTGCCAGGCCTCTCCTACGCAGTAACAGGACCAGCGGCAAACACCCACCCCACTGAGAAGAAAAGTAGCATGGCTTGGGCCACTGGGTTAAAGGACGCTGTTGAACAGGGAGCCGACAAATCCCTAAGACTGGGATGATTTTTCTGACAGTTCCACCTGCAGAAAGCACAGATCTCTTAAATTTGTCTCCCATCCACAGAATCATACTGCCTCACCTTTGGCTTCAAGCACGCGCTGTCGAGAGGTGAAAGGCTTGCTGGCCTCTGGCGGCCATTTCTCTGTCACTCACAGGGTCAGGCTTATGGCAGCTGCTGCGGTCGGGAGGCAGAGGCGGCAGTGGCAAGCCTGGACGAGGTGAGCCTGCTGCAAGAGGTACCTACACCTGCGACCAGCTGACATCTCCACCCCAAGCCTTTCCTCGGGGGCCTACCCGGAAAGCCAGTGGTGGTGAACGGAAGCGGGGACTGGCATGCAAAGGCTACCTGGTGTCCGCGGTGGCCATGTGCCCATGCAGCCTGCGGGCACAGACAAGCACAGGCGGCACGGTCCGGACAGACAGGCGAAGCGCAGATGAGAGGGAACGTGTCCTGCCCGCCAGAGGCATTGCAGAAAGGTGGGGAGACCAGAGAACAGCCACTCGGGGAGACGTGCGTGTGTGTGCGCATGCGTGCGTGTGCGCGCGTTATGTGCGTGCGCGTGCATGTGTCTGTATTTCTGGACAATAGTTCTTTCCAATCTTACTGTGACAACCGTGTTGAAGAGAAGGATGGGAAATGGCGCCTTTTGTGGGGATTTACATATCATACAATATATATATAATGTATAATGTACATATATGATGTATGTATATATAAAATGTATATTTTTTCCCCTACATTTGTCAGCCTGAACAAGAGTGCTCTGCTTTTCCCTCCAGAACCGAGAGCGCGAACACAAACACAAACCAATAAACAGAGGTGCAATCAGCACAGTCTCCAGCCCCCACTGGGCACCGGGCACCGGGCACGTGCTCCTTAGGGCACACAGGTTTCTGGGAGCTCCAGCAAGGGAGGACACGTTGTGGACAACAAAGTCAGCCAAGCTACGATACCAAGGAGGGCAGGGCGAGGCCGGGCATGGGGCACTCGGGGTCCCACGCGGGATCTATACTGAGACACTGTGAGGAAGGGCAGGACTTTTATTTTCCCAGGTCTTTAGGCAACCTTAGCAAGCTGCAGGCTGCATGTAACCGAGTATGAAACCAAGAAAAATGCCAAGGTCTAAAAGTATTGTGCAGGGACGGGGCTCCCTCAGCGGCAGGCGGACCGGGGGCTGGAGGTGAGCTGGGCCAAGGCGGCCGCCAGCCACAGCCCTCACACGATCTTCACAGTCTTGAGCATATCCGACAGGACGTAGCTGTCATCCCAACCCCTCCCAGGCCTCTTCAGGGTCCGCTCCAAGGTCTGGGCCATGTCCAGGAGCTCTGGGGTGGCGAGTTTCTGCTCTGGGGACAGCTGACAGAACAGGATCTCGTTCACCTCTCCTTCGATTTGCCGGACATACAGGAGAGGGAACACCGCTTTGAGGTCCGCCAGAACAGACTCCTTTAGCCCCGAGTCTCGGCACACAAGGTTGAGGATGAAGACGCCTGCAGCGTGAGAAGAGTAGAGGAGCACAGATCAGCAGACAAGACAGAGACAAGGGTCGTGTTGGAGAAGGCCAGCCACCGGCCCACGGAGGCTATGGCTAAGCAGACAGGGCCACCGCGGCAGGAAGCTTGCTGAGACTTCAGAAGACACATCCGCCTTACTTCTTGCTCTTCTGTGTGGCTAACACATTCCCATTCTCTAGGCCTCAGTTTCCCAATGACCTGTTCTGATAAATAAGTCACTAACTGGGCACCGACGGCTCACATCTGTAATCCTAACTATCTGGGAGGCAGAGATCAGGAAAATTGTAATTTGAGGCCAGACTGGACAGCAAGTTTCCAAAATCAACAGCTCTGTAGGGGACTGAGCTCAGGAAGGCTACAGATCAAAGCCAACCCACGTAAAAGAAGTTTGCGAGATCACCATCTCAACAGGAAGAGCTGCGTACAGTGGTACATGCCTGCCATCTCTGGTACAACACAAGCACACATAAAAGCAGTGCTATTCAGGCCAGTCTGGGTAAAAAGCAGGACCCTGTCTCTTTGCCGGAGTGAAAAAAACTACAAAGACGTGGCTCAAGCAAACAGAGCAGTTGCCTAACAAGCACACGTCAAGTTCAAATCCCCCACACACAAAAAAATAGTAATTCACCTCTCCAAGAAAATAACACTTGATCAGCTCCACGGGCTGCTGCGTCCTAGCCCGACACCGCGCGGGCGCTCACTGGCTAGTGAGTGAGAAGGCCACCCAGAGCAACTCAAGTCCTAATTAAGCCCAGGGCACCACAGGACTTGACACCAAGCCCAAGACCTAGAGGGAGCCGGGCGTCGGTGGCTCACACCTGTCACCCTTGCTACTCAGGAGGCCGAGCTCTGAGGATCGCAGTTCAAAGCCAGCCTGGGCAGGAAACTCCGTGAAACTTTTTTATCTCCAATAAACCACCAGAAAACCGGAAGTGGTGTTGTGGCTCAAGTGGTAGAGCGCTAGCCTTGAGCTGAAGAGCTGAGGGACAGCGCCCAGGCCCAGAGTTCAGGCCCCACAACCCCCCCCCCAAAAAAAAAAGACCTAGAGGGCTGTGACTTTGGAGACTGAGAGCTTCAGAGCTGGACACGTGGCTCAGTGGAAGAGCATCCGCCTAGCAACATGAGGTCCTGAGTTCAAACCCCAGTACTGTCAAGAAAAAGAAGAGTAGGAGTAAGCCTTCCGCATGGTCTCTCCTGAGCTCAGAGCAGATGAAGCACTCCAGTGGTCACCAGTGTCGGCAGACGGCTGCCACACACTGCACCGTGCATGTGCGGCAGGTTCTACAAATGTGCACGGTACAAACCACGCTGTGTGTACACCCAAGAGACTCACAAATATTCCACCCAACGGTGTGGACTAGACGAGAAGGTTCACACCTACAAACCCTGACAGTGGAGATGTGCAGTCACGTATAAACGAACACCACAGCCAGGCGCTGGGTAACCGGTGCTAACCGAGTCTTACCGACTTGCCTGCCAGGGCTGCTCTGAATCAGGTTCTTCAGATCTCAGCCTCCTGAGTAGCTAGGACTGCAGGTGTGAGCCACTGAGCCTGGCTGCCTGCATTTTTTTTCTTTTTAATCACAGTAAAGATTGTTTCAAAGCCCGCCCGCTCTTCCTTCTGTAGTTCTCCGACGTGCGCTTCAGCATACCTTCAGGAGTCAGGAGGCTTCTGACCTTCTGCAGGAAAGACAGCTCCACGAACGCCGGGGGCGGGCAGCTCATCCCCACGGTGGAGTCCTTGCTGTCTACGTCAAACATTACCACGTCATAGGCGGGCCGGGCTGGAAAAGAGAAGCCAAAGTGGCCACAAAAGCTGAGAAGGAGGACGTGATTTGCCCAGACCACTGATGTCCCTGCCCAGGAGTCCTTGCCATCCGAGTTAACCGTCCCACGGTGAACCTCCACACATCCAAACACACCCTCCACGGGCACAAACCAAGGGCCCGGCCCGTGCTAGGCGAAATATTACATGCTGTACTGGGGCTGGGGGAGGGGAGGGGCGGGGAGTCAACCCTGGCAGAACCTTAGGATCAGCTTGAAAAGTGTCTACATCCTTAAGAAAATGTAGATTACATTCCTGACCAAGGAAAAAATTCTGGGATGGTGGGAAGTAGATGAGAAAAGAGATGGGAATTTTCTTCTCACTTTCCAGTGGGGCTGAGAACCGGTGATGGAGACAAAGCAGCCGAGTAGGCATTTAAGTGCTGGCCCGGCCCAGAGTCACTTCCTCAACTCTGAAAACAGCTCCTGCTCCAGGGGAGAAGTCAACGCTGTGACACTGGAAGCCAGCAGTATCTCTTCCAGTTCCGGGAGCAAGAGCTGGCTCAAGACACAAATGATCTTGCTGAACGGATGAGAAAGAACGTGATCTGCTCCTTCCCAGGAGGTGCGCGCGGCGGCAGGCGGCGGCCTCGGACTCGGCTGCTTTCCGGCGCGCCGTAGCCCTGAGCTGGTGACTCTGCCATTGGTGTGCACTCTGGGGCGTGGCATGCCAAGAAGTGATGTAGACTTGATCGGATGTTGATTACCCTGCCTGCTCTCGGCGCTCAACCCTGAATCCAGGATCCTGCACAAGGTAGGCAAGCACTCTACCGCTGGACCCTTACACTAGCCTTGATTTTGGTTTCTTTGCAAAAACAACAAAAAAATCCCACAAAAACAAAAACAAAAACTATTTGGCAGGCCGACATGCAAGGACAAGCCGTGGCCCTCACAGAAGCTGCAGGTGGAGTCAGCACAGTGGTCAGGACCCAGCGCTGGACGCTGGACGCCGCCCGCAACGCCAGCAGGGCACCAGTGCTAACGGAAGGTCTACCACACACCTGACAGATGCTCCATGTGGTTTGGCCGTCTTCAGCCTGACACAGTGATGGAACCGGAAGAGTCACAGGTAAGTTCAGGTGGCAAGGGAAAACCTCAAGACTGCCACCTGCGCATTCCAGCCCCCACGCCTCCCTGCAGGCCTTCCGGAAAGACAGCCTAGCCTCGGGGTAACTAGGGCCCCCATGACGGAGGAGCAGACCTGGGAAGGCAGCCTGAGCTCCCCGGGAAGCCTAGCTACAGAGCTACGAAAGGGGCAGAGCAGTTCCCAGGGCTAGGAAGAAATGAACAGGCCTTTACCTAAGTCCAGGCTACAATCAGAGCAGAACGGAGCCTTAATTCCAGCAGCGGGAGGACTAGCTGCATTGGGCTGGCTCAGCCTCAGCCCGGCCCACCTCTGGGGGCGGGGAGCGGAGAGGGGGGAGAGGGAGAGGGGGAGGGGGAGGGAGGGGGGACCTCGAGCCACTCGGAGCCTCTCCACACCCCGAGCAGCTGCCTCCCCACCCCCCACTTCTGGGACAATGAAAACTGTGTCTGCGGATGCTGTCAACTGTCCTGAGCCGGAAGCGCGGAGCTGCGCCGACGCTGAGCACCCCCGTGTCTGACTCGGATTCCACCTTCAACTGAAGGCTTCACCAAACGCCCCAACAGCCACCTCAGCTGTTCCCACATTTTTCTTCCCTTTTCGTGTACCCAGCTATGCTTCCACTCCCTTGGAAGGGTGAGGAGTGGCAAGGTCAAGGGTCAAGGGTCGGCACACTGGTGCGTCAGAACCCGAAGGCCGCCCTGTGCAGTCCTCCCTCCGGTCCTCAGCACCGCGCTAAGCAGACGCCAACCTATAATAGGGACCCATTGACCAATCACTGGATGGCAAGGACTGGCGCGGAGGAGAGGGATTCCGGGGGGGCCTTCGGGCCAGTGTCTGCTAGCACCCCTCCACGCGTCCCCCCTCAGTACCTCCTTCTGCCCCCGCCAGGCTGGTAATATAATCCAGGCCGTCTGCAATGTGGACTCTCATCCGGTCACTCTGCGAGAAGCCAAACCACCGGGTGGCCACTTCCAACATGGAGGGGTCGATCTCCACGGCGTCCAGGCAGGACTTTGGGAAGTGGTCGTGGACGAACAGGGGGAGGCTGCCTCCACCCAGGCCCACCACCAGCAAGGCCAGAGGGCTGTCTGTGGGGAGAGAGAGGCGTCACCATGCCCTGCTCCGGCTGCAGAGTGCGCGCCCCCTGAGGGGGACTGACGGGTGTCAGCGCTGCTCACAAACAAGCAAGCTCAAAGCACTGGCCTCCCTCCCTCAGACCAGAAAGCTGAGAGTCAACTGACACCCGAAAACTCAGCCCTGAAGATGTTTCATGAGTTAGCATTATGGGCTCTTAAAGATCCCTAAGCACCCTGCTTCACGGTATCAGAAGATTTCCTGGATACCCCCACATCGCAGGAGATGGAGAACAAGAGCCCCATTCCCTTATTCGTGATCCTACCGTAGGGCAGGGGCGATGCCCCTTGACTGACTCTGGACTCCACAGTCCGGAACTGCCTTTTCAGACATCCTGACCAAATAAGGGTCATCTGTCCAGTTTTGTACATCCCAAGAAAACGTTGAAGGCCCAGGTCCTAGCCCTAATCACAAAGAAACTCAGCAACCACAGAAGAAGGGACACAAGACAGGACAATCACTGAAAGGAGCTAGACCCTAGGATTAAAGCTAAGAAATGAGATTTTAGGCACATAACATAGAGCATTTCAGTAGGGGTATTTGAGGACTTCAGGCAAAAACATTTCTAAGTGTGAAACATGTTCTTATTTGCTAATGAGGTTAGATCCAGATAGTCATAAAACTATCTCTGCACTGACCATAATAAGGATTTTTAGGTTAAAATTCAACAATTTTCATCTTGTGCTCAAGGAATACACTACTGAAAAACCACATTATCAAAGGCTCCAGACATCTAATTTTTAAATCTAGTTAACATGGATATATAAAACATAAAATTTCATCAAACTGAGTACTTAATCCAAATACTTTTCATTCCTAGTTGGTAATTTTTTTTATACCTTAATTTTCAAAAGAAATGAAAAGGCTGGGTGCCAGTGGCTCAAACCTGTAATCCTAGTTACTCAGGAGGCTGAGATTTGAAGATCAAGGCTCAAAGCCAGTCCAGGCGAGAAGGTCTATAATATTATCTCCAATTAACCACCAAAAAGCCAGAAACAGAGCTGTATCTCAAGTGGTAGAGTGTCTACCTTGAACACAAAAGCTCAGGAACAGTGCCCAGGCCCTCAGACTGGAAAGCAAGGAAGCGAGGAAGGGAGGAAGGGAAGGGGGAGAGGGGGGAGAGGGGGGAGGAAAGGAGGGAAGAAGGGAAGGAGGGAGGGAGAGAGAGGGAGAGGAGGGAGGGAAGGAGGGAGGGAAGGAGGGAGGGAGGAGGGAGAAAGGAGGGAGGGAGAAGGGAGGGAGGGAGAAAAGAGGGAGTGAAGGAAAAAAGGAAATGGAATGAAGGAAGGACTTATGCATCAACACATGCAGCCATCTCAAGATGACAGGCTGAAACACCTAGAGACTCCTGACTGCCAGTTTGCAATCACTGCCCAGCTACTTCTCTGGGCTCCCAGGCTCCCCCTTGTGGCGGGCGGTGGCATCTCGCTCACCTAGGAGGCGCTCCGGGTTCCTGAGCAGGGTGAGGCCAGCGATCATGGCTTTGTGGTGCTCACAGCAGAGGTAACTCTTATCAATGGACTGCCCAGGGGCAGGAGGGAGGTCTTCGGAAGCATTCGTAGATCGCTGCTTCTTCTTTTCCTTTTTCCGTTTCTTCTGGGCTGGATGAGAGATTTACACTAATGAAATGCTACTATGCTTCTTACTCTAGTCCTTGGAAGTAAAGGTTACAGGTATCAGTGTGCAGAAATTGGCTTGAACAGACTTGAAAGCAAGAATTTGCTGGGTGTTCACACCTGTAATCCTAGCTAAGGAGGAGGCCGGGATCTGAGTACAGCCTTCTAGGACAGCCTGGGCAGGACCGTCTGTGAGACTCTTATCTCCAATAAACCACTCAGAAAAAGCTAGAAGTAGCCTTGTAGCTCAAGAGCCCTAGTCTTAAGCAAAAGAAGCTTAGAGTCGGGGCTGGGAAGGTGGCTCAGTGGTAGAGCGCTTGCCTTGCATGCTCAAGGCCCTGGGTTCGATTCCTCAGCACCACATAAGCAAAAAGAAAAA
>NW_012267243.1:17952603-17962000 GCF_000151885.1 Dipodomys ordii | reverse complement strand
TGCATTATCCTGCCCATGTAATTGTAACCCCTCTGTACAGTATGTTCACAAATAAAACAAAATTAAATTAAAAAAAAAAAAGTAACTGGTTTCAAAAAAAAGACCACCTTGCCAGGTACTGGTGGCTCATGCTTATAATCCTAGCTACTTAGGAGGCTAAGATTTGAGGTTCAAAGACTATGAGACTCTTAACCGCAAATGAACAGCAAAATGTCACAAGTAGAAGTGTGGCTTATGGGATGGAGTACCAGCCTTGAGCAAAAGAGCCAAGCAAGAGCTCAACTCCCCGAGTTCAAGCCCAAGTAACACCCTTCTGAGGGATCAATGCACTGATGGAGAAAAGTTTACTCCTAAATGCTTCTAGAGAAGATGTACAGCTACTAACCTATTCTGTGCCAATTACTGTACCAAAACTTTTATCTTTTAGCTTTTACAACAACCTATCTTTCCAGTTCTTGGTACATAAGAAAACTGAGTTCTAAATAGGGAAAGCTTTAGTTAAGTGATTTAAGACAAAATACATGGGCTGGGAAGGTGGCTCAGCGGGAGAGTGCTTGCCTAGCATGCATGAGGCCCTGGGTTCGATTCCTCAGCACCACATACCCAGGAAAGGCCAGAAGTGGCCTTTGGGTAGAAAACTAATAGCAGAACACTAGCCTTGAGCAAAAGAACTCAGAGACAGTGTTCAGGCCCCGAGTTGAAGCCCCATGATTGACAAAAAACAAATTTCAAAAGCCCCTCTCCAGCAGGTGAGGTGGGCGACAGAGGCCAGCCAAGCCGGCTGCTGGGTCACCTCCCGGAGCACCCATGCAGACCTGGAGGCTCTGAAGTATCACCACACTTACTCTGGCAGACCATGCCCGCGCCCTATCATTTCAGAAGGAAAGAAATACCCCCACTCTGCCACTCACCGCCAGCACCCGGAGGACCCAGGCGGTAAGACGGGCTGTCCTGGCAGCCGCGTGGCATGGGACACAGGCCCCAGCTCCCACCTGCACCGGCGTCACCTCACGCCATTAGCCTCTCCTCCCCTCGCCCACCGGGCGGCCCCCACGGCCGGGCCTGCGACGCCTCACCTCTGTGAGACGCGTCCTTCAGCAGCCGGGCCTCAGACTGCACCACGTTCCTGCTGCTGAGGAAGACCAGCCGTCGAAAGAGTCGCCGGTCGTCCCCTTGGACGTCCTCGATGACATACGCGCCGCTCAGGGGGCTGCAGGCCTGGTGCTGGACGGTCCGGACACCGATGTCCCCCCCCACAGAGAGAAAGGGCACCTGGAGACACGGCCAGAGACGAGGACACACCAGCTCAGTTAGGAAACACGGGAAGCCACCCCTCCCTTGCTGGGTATCAACAAGAGGACCTCCTGCCAGGGCTGTGGAGGGTGTCCCTGAAGATCTCCATCCACTACGCTTCCTGTCTGCCGGGTCTTTAAAAGTCCAATTCACCTTCTGCAAATTGTGACTGCAAAAACATCTCCTGAGCTACTACTGAAATATAATTAATTCTTCCCACCAAAAATGTAAGAACTCATTCGTAACCACTAAAAGACCTCTCAATGCTCGGGAGAATGAAAAAATAATAATAATAAAAGCTAGAAGGAAGCCTCAGGAGGGGCTGCATTTATGAGGAATCTGGATAAAGGTAATGGCCACAAAGAGGGGAAAACACCCCCTAAATCTGCAAGTATTTCTCTTTTCCCCCAGTTATTTTCTTTATTCAAATTTTTGTAAACCTTAGGAAAAAAATATATTTCCCTCTAAAACTTCTTACCTCCTCCACCATCTTTACAACTATTTCTTTTCCTCTTTATGTTTTGAGACAGGGTCTTACAATGTAGCCTAGGCTAGCATCAAACCTGTGATCCTCCTTTCCAAATGCCAAAATTATACACATTTACCACCATAAATACCATCCTGGCTACCTCCTAATTATCAGCAATTTCTGACCTTTCAGAGAAGATCACAGAGGAAGCTTCCGGAGGATCTGGGTCTCCCTGACATAATGTCTGGCTCATGGATACCAACTCAGCCAGGAAAAATCAAGCACACATTTGTCCGTGGTCTGGAAACGCAGGGTTTGTATTTATTGTGTATGTGTTTGTGCTGGTCCTGGGGCTTGAACTGTCAAGGCACTGTCCCTGAGCTTTCCTGCTCAAGGCTAGCAACTCCACCACGTAAGCCCCAGCTCCTCTCCCAGCTAATCTGGTGCTTGCTTACGGACTTTCCTGCCTGGGCTGGCTTCAAACCCTGATCCTCAGATCTCAGCCACCCGAGGAGCTAGGATTACGGGTGTGAGCCACTCACGCCCAGTAAGGGACTTGCACTTTTACAGTAGTCCTCCAGATACGTGGGCCTTTCCATCTGTCAAAAAATAAATAAAGCTGCCTGTCAATTACTCATGTAACTGAGTAACTGACAAGATGTCAAGGTAGAAGGTATAACTGATACCTTGATATCATCATTTTGCCACTTTAAAGCCAGCAATGCTAATACTCTGAAATTGCACTGAGTTGTTGGGTCCTTTTCATTTTATACCTCAGATAATGACAGTTCAGAGGAGCAAGACAGGTGAAGATGACTTTTTCTTTTTTTGGGGTTCGGTTGTAGGGCCTGAACTCTGGGCCTGGGCGCTGTCCCTCAGCTCTTCAGCTCAAGGCTAGCGCTCTACCACTTGAGCCACAGCACCACTTCTGGCTTTTTGCTTATATGGTGCTGAGGAATTGAACCCAGGGCCTCAGGCATGCAAGGCAAGCGCTCTACCACTGAGCCACCTTCCCAGCCCCAAGATGTCTTTTTCAAAAGCAAGCAAATAGAAACAGTCTCAACAATCATCAGTTTGAAGAGCTAGAGGCAGCAAGATATACAACATCTCCATCTTGTCATCTCTATGCAGGCAGACAGACAGACAGACACACATGCATGCACAACCATGCTGCTATGGTTCTTAATGAAAGCAACTATTCAACTTTGTCTCTCTGCTCCAGGGCAGGAGACTGTTCTGACGTTGTCTTGGGTTCTGTTGGCTGCCTTGGTGCTGGTCCTGAAGCTAGGACCCAGGGCCTCCTGTGCTCACTTGGCTTTCGTGTTTGCCTCCGACGCGCTACCACTGGAGCCACATCTCCACTTCCAGCTTTTTGCTGGCTAATTGGAGATAAGCATTACACAGACTCTTCATCGTCCCAGGCAGGCTTCAAACAATGATCCTCAGTTCTCAGCCTCCTAAGTAGCTAGGATTTCAGGAGTGAGACCCCAGCACCCCACAAGAAAATGTTTTCTGCCCGTTTAACGCTAAGCTAACACACCTCGAAGGACCAAACTAAGGTCAGATTCCCGTTCTTCCAAGGCTCTTTCTGCCCTCCTGGCTGCTAGGGTGGGTGCAGAGATCAGGGCAAGCTGCTATCCGCCGCGCTCGGTACCTTCTGCTGGGAGGGCATTCTGGCTGGGACCAGCTCCATGACGCTGGCCGACAGCTCCGCCTGAATGCTGTCCATGCCGTCGTACCGCTGACCTCGATGGAGGGACACCGTGATCAGCCTCCGGAAGCCCGCGCTAGCTGCCAACTGCTTCCGGCCTTCCTCCGTGCCGAAGAGCCACTCGGTCTCACGGCCCTGGGGGACTGAAAAGGAGGGACGTGCTCAGAGGGAGACCTGGCCGGAGCGGTCAGACCCACAGCAGTGTGGTCCACGCGGCAGGCACGTGGCTCTCGTGACCCACAGGGGCTGCTGACACCCCAGCACACAACCCTCAGCGCAAAGGAGCCCAGGGGACACGCGACAGGACCCGAGGTGCGTCAGAGGGCAGGCATGGTGGAAGGGAGCAGCAAAGGCGATTGCTGTCAACGCTTTCTCCACACCAGGTGTGACTCCAAGCAGTTTACAAACATAAAGTGATAGATCTTCACAACACCCGAGACTCAGGTGGCATTCTCCTCATTTAAAAAAAAAAAAGAAGGGGCTGGGAAGGTGGCTCAGCGGTAGAGCGCTTGCCTTGCATGCCTGAGGCCTGGGTTCGATTCCTCAGCACCACATAAGCAAAAAGAAAAAAGCCGGAAGTGGCGCTGTGGCTCAAAAGTGGTAGAGCGCTAGCCTTGAGCTGAAGAGCTGAGGGACAGCGCCCAGGCCCAGAGTTCAGGCCCCACAACCAAAAAAAGAAAAAGAAGGGAAAGGGAACTGAGGCACAGAAACTGCGTGATTCAAGTCAATTCATGCGGCTGGGAAATGGCAGGGCTGCACCGAGACCCAGGCAGCCCACCCAGCTCCAGGCTCACATCCACTACACGATTCTCTCCCAAACGAGGACAGATAGGATCACAGAATACTTGGGAAAATGGCCCTGTTGCAAGAAACAAATCACCAAGGGCTGAGAAAGTGGCTCAGTGGTAGCGTGCTTGCCTTGCTTGCATGAGGCCCCGGGTTCGATTCCTCAGCACCATATAAGCAGAAAAAGCTGAAAGTGGCACTGTGGCTCAAGTGGCAAAGCGCTAGCCTTGAGCTGAAGAGCTGAGGGACAGCGCCCAGGCCCAGAGTTCAGGCCCCACGACCGACAAAAAAACACACAGACAAAGAAACAAATCACCCGCACGACTGTTAGCACCTAGCATTTGTTTAGAATTTCCTACAACCGAAGCATGTCCTCATGCTATCTCCTGACCCTCATTAGGTAAGCAAGGCATCTTTTACTCTTTGATAGCACTTATACAAAGCATTTATCATATCATATACCAAGCACAACCTCTCTGGCAGGGCTAGGGTTTAAACTCAGCAGTGTGAGCTTAGGGCTTGAACTGGGGCCTGGCCCTCCTGCATGTTAGACAAGCACTCTTCCATCTGAGCTATTCTCCGAACCACGCCAGGGACTTCTTGCAACTACAGAAGAGTTAAACCCCATTTCATCGGGGAGGAAACGGAGGTACCCACAATAAAAGCAGCTTGTCTGACGCGGCACTATCAGCAAGGAACCTCGCCAGGACTGCAATGCACAGTCTTGTTTCCAGAGCTTACTTTTTTTTCAGGTGCTACACTGAACTGCCTCCCTAAAATCTGCAGAGAAGCACAGGCTGCTCACACCCCACAGTTCAGAGGCCAGCGCTGGGGCCAGAACCTACACCACAGCGCCGTAGCCAACAGGCCCGCGCAGTGTATTAGCTACCAGACAGACTTCTGTGCTCCTCCCTACACAGATCCACTCTCACACCCCACGGAAGCAGCCTCCAATCTAAGCACACATGGGGAGCCTTGGCCTAACGCTCTGGAGCTAGCACTCTCTGAAAATCAGAAAGACGAACACACCAAGCCATACCCATCCATCAAGCCCAGCTCCAGCCCCAGCCCCTCCAGGGAAGGAGAGGGAGCCGTCCCGACTCACTGATGAAAACGGCACAGTGGTTGTCCCGCGCTGGCTTCACGGAGGGGCTGTCCACCACGTGGAGGGTGTAGCGTGGCTCGCCCGTGTGGCCACTGCACAGGTCCAGAGACACGCTCCTCCCCAGCCCGGCCCCGGCCGCGCGCAGCTGCCCGCACAGCCAGGCATGCTGCTGCCGCTCCCGCACGGCCTCCACCAGCCGCTCGGCACTGTCCAGCCGCACGGGCTGGCCCTGCTCCTGAGCACACAGCTCAAAGATCTGGGGGGCCGCGCCAGGGACGGGCCTGAACTTGGTCATGATGAACGCAAAGACAGGCAGGGAGAACTGAGGCTCTGCCTCCGACGCCGGGTCTCGGCCGTGGGCGACTTGATGCACCCGCACCATCCACCCCTCCCCAGAGAAGTGAGCCACTGCTTTCTTCAGGATGTGAGCCTGGGCCAGGGAGATGCAGAGGTAGCGACCGCCCACCTGCAGGACACGGCCCACCTCGGCCAGCATCCTGTCCACCAGCTGCAGGGTCTCCTCCTCCTCTCCTGTCAGGACAGCATCCAGGGTGCCCTTGTCCAACACCACCTGGAATGAGGCGTCGGGAAACTCCATCTGTGTCATGTCCATCTTCAAGAAGCTCATCCGGGGCCTTCGACTGGCGTTGCGTTCCTTCATCTGTCTGATGACGACCTCGCTGATGTCAATGTTCACTATATCCTGATACCCCACGTCATACAGCTGCTCACTCAGCTCTGAGTTGCCACACCCAATCACCAGAACCTAGAGGAAAAACACACACAGACACACACAAAACCGATGAAAGGAGGGGTCCGGTGCCTCAGGAAGCTGAGCTCTGAGGATCACCCGTTCAAAGCCAGCCTGGGCAGGGAACTATGGGACTCTCCAATTAGGTACCAAAAAAGCTGGAAGTGGAGCTGTGGCTCAAGAGGCAGAGAAGAAAAGTAGTTGAGCCAAAAAGCTCAGGACAGCACCCAAGCCCTGAGTTCAAGCCCAGTACTGGCACAACAATACATAAATAAATACATAAATAAGAGGGAGCTAATCAAGGCTAAGGAATGTGCTTCAAATATTTCAAGAAGCTACAGTGATCTTGGCTGTTCCGGGTTTCAGAAGACAGAGATGGTATTGTCACGAAAAAGGCAACTTTACAGTTGACTCTTATCACTAGTGAAAACCACACTTAGCAACAAAATAGGTCATGTGAGAATGGGGCTGTGTGCTGTAGAAACAATATCGTAGACCTTTTCTCTGAAACACAGCACCCAGTACTCAGAAATTAACATGAGATCACAGAATCCAAACGCATTAGTTAGAGTTAGGATCTTGTTTTACTCCCAATTTCATCCATCCATCAGTGCCTTTGGCTTCACAGGTAACAAACTACATCTTGTGAGGGTTCAACTTTTGCACCCATCAGATTTTACCTCATGGTATTTCGGAAGCCAACTTAAAACACAAACTGTTGACTCCCTTTCTGTGGAGCCATCTCTAATCTATTCTTCAAAATTCTGCTCGAATGTTACCATCTCTGGCTAACGCATGACTTGATGGAAAGTGTGTAAGCTCGGGCACAAACCAGAGCTAAAACCTCAGTGACCACTTACAGTGCGTTCTCCCAGGTCACCTGGAAGACAAACGTGTGCGGGACTGCTGGGTGGCGGCGGCTCAAGCCATTCGGGCTCCTACCCAAGAGGCTGAGGACCACCGTTCAAAGGCAGCGGGGGCAGGAAAGTCCGTGAATGGAGCTGTGGTTCAAGTGGTAGAGCACCAGCCTTGACCACCGACGCTCAGGTCCCAAGACTGAGACCAAACAAGGCACACCAGGGGCCTGAATACTCACCTCCGGTTATGAGACCTGGAGGAATGTGCACACACACTTGCACACACACACACACGCTCACACACTCGGCTTAGCACGGAGGCTTCCTCCACCAACGCTCCCGGTCTCCCCTGGTTCTAGTGAGGTCTCCGCACGCACCAGCACGCACCAACCCATTCCGCTCCGGTATTCCCGCGCGCGACCGGTGCTCCGCGCTCGCACTGGCTCCCGCAGGGCTGCGTCCCGCACTTCGCCCCCTGTGCCACCCACTCTCACCAGTGTGCGTGCCCCGCGCCCGCGCGGCGGGAGCGATCGGCGGCTCCACACGCGCACGCCGGGAGGCGCGCCCGGGACCCCGAGACGGGGCGGGCGGGGCGGCCGTCCCACCGCGGGTGTCAGCGCCGGAGGGGCGCAGGGCGGCCTGCGGGCGGCCCTCCCCGGCCCCGCCATCGGCCCCGCCGCGGCCCCGTGTCCCCGGCCCCGCCATCGGCCCCGCCGCGGCCCCGTGTCCCCGGCCCCGCCATCGGCCCCGCCGGCCCTCACCTTCTCCCGCGGCCGGATGTACTTGTGCAGCAGCCCGCACAGGTCCAGGTAGCTCCCGTACCACTCGAAAGCCTTCTTGCCCCGCAGCTGGAAAAACTTCTCCCAGTAGTCCGCCGAGCCGAAGTCCCGGGAGCTCTTCGGCAGGAGACCCGCGCTCCCCGCGCCCGCCATGCGCCCTGGCGATCACGCCCGGCGGGGCCGCGCGAGGCCGCACCGGCTCCGGGGCCCCGCGGACTCGCGTCGCAGACGGACGGACGGACGGACACGCGGACCGCCTCCCAGCGCTCAAAACGCGAAGGGGCTGGGAGGACGCTGACGGCCAGCGCAGGGCCGCCGCCCGCCGGCCCGCCCGCCCGCCCACTCCGGGCGCCGCACGTGCGGGCGCTTCCCAAGCTCGGTCCCCGAACTCAGCAACCATATCCGGTGCGAGGCCTCGTGATTGGGCAGCCTCCCAGGCGATCCCAGCATCTCATTGGTCACCGCGTCTCCTTCCTGACACCTCATTGGCTGGGACACGCTAAGTCTCGCAGCTACTGGCGGCAGCGTCGCAGCGGTGCGCACTGCTGACGTAAGACGCGGGGCCGGGGCGGGGCGGGAGGGGGGGCGGAGGCTGTCCCGGGCCGGGGCGGGGCCAGGGCCTTTCCGGGCCGGGGCGGGGCCGGGGCAGGGCCGGGCACCGCTGCAGCGCGGCCTTCCAGCCCCGGGCTCAGCATCCCGGATCCCGCGCGCGGGCGGCCGGTCTCGGTCCTTGTAACCCCAGTATACGTCACCTCGGTAATAACCGTAAAGTGAGCTAATTTCTTATAAAAGGCGGGAAGGCGTGACAGCGGGGCTCCGGGTGCCTTCTCCCCCTGTCCCCCCCTCCGGGCCTCCCCCCGCCCCCTCTATTGCCCCCCCCGGGCCTCCCCCCACGTGCCTCCCACCTCCCGGCAACTGCACCCAGCAGACCAGCAGACCCCCTGGCTTTAGCTGTGGCTCCAGTTGGGGCGTGGCCCTGCGGAGGTGTGAGTCCCAGCAGGCAGCCGGTACATTGCACACCTAGGGGAAGTGTGCAGGGGTGTGTGTGGCTGTGGGGGGAGGTGTGCAGGGGTGTGTGTGGCTGTGGGGGGAGGTGTGCAGGGGTGTGGTGTGGCTGTGGGGGGGAGGTGTGCAGGGGTGTGGGGGGCTGTGGAGGTGTGCAGGGGTGTGGTGGGGCTGTGGAGGCATGCAGGAGTGTGTGCGGCTGTGTGGGGGAGGTGTGCAGGGGTGTGGTGGGGCTGTGGAGGTGTGCAGGGGTGTGTGTGGCTGTGTGTGGGAGGTGTGCAGGGGTGTGTAGTGGGGCTGTGGGGGAGGTGTGCAGGGGTGTGTGGTGGGGCTGTGTAGGTGTGCAGAGGTGTGGTGGGGCTGTTGGGGGGAGGTGTGCAGGGGTGTGTGGTGGGGCTGTGTAGGTGTGCAGGGGTGTGGTGGGGCTGTTGGGGGGAGGTGTGCAGGGGTGTGGGTGGCTGTGGGTGTGTGGTGGGGCTGTGTAGGTGTGCAGGGGTGTGGTGTGGCTGTGGGGGGGAGGTATGCAGGGATGTGTGTGGCTGTGTGGGGGAGGTGTGCAGGGGTGTGGTAGGGCTGTGGCAGGGAGGTGTGCAGGGGTGTGGTGTGGCTGTGGAGGTGTGCAGGGGTGTGGTGGGGCTGTG
>NW_012267243.1:17937347-17951368 GCF_000151885.1 Dipodomys ordii | reverse complement strand
GTGTGTGGCTGTGGGGGAGGTGTGCAGGGGTGTGTGTGGCTGTGGCAGGGAGGTGTGCAGGGGTGTGTGTGGCTGTGGCAGGGAGGTGTGCAGGAGTGTGTGTGGCTGTGGCAGGGAGGTGTGCAGGGGTGTGGTAGAGTGTTGGTCTCAGACCAAAAATAGGAAATCTAATTGATAGGCATGAACCATAATGAGTATGGTTCATTTAAGTCAATTAGATGCTGCAGTGCTTTGTTTTCTTAAAATCCCTAATTATTGTTATTATTCTCTATTATTAGATTGCTTTATATTACCTGTGTGATTTAAAATAAAGACTGTATTTATATAAGGACATTTAATATTGTCGAGTTTACTTCCAAAACTATAAACCCAGACTTACATAATTTTCAAGTTAATCTTAACTAACATATATAAAGTTTGATAAGGGTGTACAGTTTGCTACTAAAATTAGCTGTGAAATAAGGAATGAGAAGCTAAGCACTTTTCTGATCATTTAGGCTGGAACATCTTAAAGACAGAATAATAACCCTCCAAAGACGTCCACATTGCAAAAGAGAATTGAGGCTGTAGCCGCAATTAAGGTTACTAATCAGTTCATATTAAAATAGGAAGATTAGACTGTCTGAGTAAACCAGTGTCAGGGCAAGGGTCTTTTTAAATAGAGAGGCAGAAAAGGCGATGGGACAGGATGAAAAGGATTTGGCCTGGTTTGGGGGAGGGAGGGGCCCTACGCCCAGGAAAGCGAGAAAGGAGGAGAAGGAAAGTTCTCCTATCATGTCTGCAGAAGGACACGGGTTTTCCTGTCCAGCCAACACCTGTGTCAGCTTTCTGAGAACTACAAGCTAATACGTGTATCCTTTTGTGGCACTAAGTTTTTGGCAATTTATGACTGTAGCAATAAAAATCTAAAACAAAAAAATACATATGAAAGGAAGGAACATAGGGTTGGAGGCATGGCCCAGTTGATGTAGTGCCCATCAATGAACAAAAGTTTAAGGTACCGAGTTTGAGTCCAGGTCTCAGATCTAAAAATAAAGAGAAGGAAGGGAAGAAGGAAATTTAAGGTTGGGGCAGAAGTTTACCGTGGCAGCAGCTGATCAAATGAGAAACTGCGTCAAACAGGCTTTGGGGTGCCTTTTATTCCAAACAAATAAGCCTTCAAGGTACAAGAAGCCAACAGAGAACAGGGTGGTGATAGCTGGAAAGACAGTTATCTGTGAATTATGCTTGAGAAAGACTGAAGTGTTTGGTGACTTGCTGGAGGCAGGAAATGAAGGCCACAACCCTTACACTGGTTGCCACGTCGCCCGCTAGATGGGGCATCATTTGTAGAAGGGTGAGTTGTGAGGAATGTGGCGGTCATTGTGCCAGCGACACTCAGAACCAGCGTGCACGCCCGTCTCCTCACCCCGCACGCGGTCCTGTGTGCACTCAGACCTCTCCCCTTCTCCCACAGCCATCCAGTGGGACACAGCGTACTTCAGGAGCGGGCTGTACGCTGAGTAAAGGGCATCTCTCCTTGGTGTACAGGGAGTGGCTCATATAATACTAGAAACTATTTCATCCTGGCCATCTTGTAAAATAGGTTTGTTTTCCACATTTGAGATGTTGAGAAATCAACAGTTCCTGTGTCTTGGAATAACAAGACAGGCACCAAACTCCAGGGTAATACTATACCTTCTTATTAGCTGGGTGTCAACAATTTCTTGAAGAAAAGGTTGACCTGGGAAATCACTCTCAAACTAATATTAGATTCTTATGATTGGGAGAATAGTGTTTCTTAATTCATAAAACATTTGTCATTTGCTAAGGATCTTTCTCATATAATACTCTGAATTTACAGGAAGGAAATTCAGACTTAGGGCGCTGATTTTCACATTAGCAGACTTGATCCCTCTGCCTACAACATTAGTTAGTGTCATCCTAGGAGATGGTTATAACTGGTTTCTCATACACACACTCAAACTGATCAATAATAAATGGAAATGTCTCATTTGTGACTGGGAGTGAAGTCAGCCATAACTGCCACTGGGTATTATATTTGATTCCCAGGATTTTCTTCATTCGGTGGCTTTCTATTCTGGGTGTACAGATTTCCTCATAGGGCTACACTGCAAAGCATATGTATTCTTTGAGAGGAGGAAAGGACATATATAGGAAGTTGCTGGTCTTTGGGGCCAAGAGGCAATTCATGGAAAGAACTGGGAAGTGGGGACAGAGGAGAGAAAGTCTCTGAGGCCTGTGTCTGGGGCAAGAACCCCAAGAAGGGTCTCCAGGCCCCCTGTGGATCTTTCTCAAGGCATGAATTTTGTGAAGCTCTTCACCAGCTCTATTGCCTGATTTCATCTCTTGTTTACAACAATCCATTTACCACACAAAACCCCAAGTGGTGTTGTACACTAATGCCATTTTAAAAAATTGAAATATGGGCTGAGAAGGTGGCTAAGTGGTAGAGCGCTTGCCTTGCATGCCTGAGGCCCTGGGTTCGATTCCTCAGCACCGCATAAGCAGAAAAAGCTGGAAGTGGCACTGTGGCTCAAGTGGTAGAGCACTAGCCTTGAGCTGAAGAGCTGAGGGACAGCGCCCAGGCCCAGAGTTCAGGCCCATGACTGACAAAAAAAAAGAAAAAAGAAAAGAAAAGCACTTACAAAACAACTTATTTTTCTCTTAAACTCTCCACCCGTCACTCTCAGTCAGGAGCACCTCATGTAACCACCACCCCCTGTTTTTGGATGATCTCTGTCCACAACACACAACAAAATATTTTTTTCACCACCAAGAGAATGGATTTCAAAACAGAATTTAATAAATAAAATGTATCCAAGTGCTCCACCCAACATGTTTTTCTTCAATATTCGGATCCTGAGCCCTCAAAGAATGTTTTTAAAAATTCCCTTTAGTCCAACAAAAAAGTTATGTGGAATCCTTCCCCCCAAATAAAATGTTTTTCTTGCCCATGAGAGTGAAGAAAGTCTTTTTATTTCCCCTAAGGAGAATCTCAAATTACAGTGCCAGAACTTTTTACTTTCCTTGATGCATCTTTTACTCGCGTATTTTTATCCTCATTGATCCGACTCTTGGTACAAAGACTTCCCCAGTATAAGGAACTTCCCTCCTTGCTATACTGTTTGAAAATTCAGAAGATCAATGTCTTCAGAGAATATAATGTGGTATTTCTAGATACAGCTGGCAGGAGAGGAAATCCTATTTATGCAAAAACTACTTAGCACAGAGGATGGTGTTTGGAATTAGAAAAATCCACTACTTTCTCAGAGTGTGAATTTTGTGAGACTTCCTGACAGGGTCTATTGTCTGATGGCCTGTTTTCATGTCTTATTCACAATAATCCATTCAAAACCCAAAGTAAAAAAAATTTTTTGTGGGGGTCCGGTCATGGGGTCTAAACTCTGGGCCTGGGCGCTGTCCCTCAGCTCTTCAGCTCAAGGCTAGCGCTCTACCACTTGAGCCACACCTCCACTTCTGGATTTTTCTGTGATTAATTGGAGATAAGAGAGTCTTACAGACTTTCCTGCCAGGGCTGGCTTCAAATCGCAATCCTTATATCTCAGCCTCCTGAGTAGCTAGGATGACAGGTGTGAGCCACCAGCACCCAGCTCCAGAACATCATTATAACCACAAAAAGAACCTGCCTGGGATCGTTAATCCTATTTCCCTGGCCTCCTTCTGTTCCACAAAACCCAGATGTCCCTCACTTTCTGTCTCTTTAGATGTCTGGTTTGGAAGTTTCACATAAACAGAATGGCCGTGTGTCATCTCCTGTGACTGGCTTCTATGACTTTGCACAATATTTCCAAGTTTCATCCATGATATAGTAGGTAACAGCGCGGCTGTCCATTTTATGACTGAATAATACTCTACACAGGAGAATTCCTGTGTAGATGGATGTAGTGCATCCATTTGGCAATAGATGGGCACTGGATTGTTTCTGCTTTGGGATTATTACTATCATAACTGTATTTAAGTGTACAGATGAATGGTATCAACTACTTTCACCTGGTTGTGCTACAGGTGTCTAAGACTTTTCATCTTGCACAACACAATCCTGCTCTCGACCTGCATGTATTTGGCTACTTCAGAAGCCTCATGGCAAGTGGAGCTGTGCACTATTTATCTGTGATTAATGTACTTCTTGTAGTATAATGTGTTTAAGGTTCACTGATAGTGTAGTATGTGACAGGACTGTCCCCCCCACGTACACACTTTACAGAGGAAGGGTAGGACAGCGCCTGATGTTTGGTAAAGACAGGGAATAGCAGGGGATGATATCGGATCGCAGAGAACAGTTAAGGTGGTAAGTTTTAAAGCAAATCTGCTCTCCGTCCTCGTGGGGGCCGGCTGACCTCTGCCTCAGTCCGATCTTAGCTGCCGAAGCCAGCGCCTAACACTATTTTTTAAAATAAATTTTAGTGCCAAATTCTTTCCTACCTAACGGCTTTCGTTCTGGCTGTCCTTCTACCAGGAACACCCTCCCCCTGGCTGCTTAGTGATTGCTTGCTTTTCCTACCCTTGGCTTCAGCTTCAAAGTGCTCTCTTTAGAGATACCTCCCTTACAGCCCCCTGGAGTCTGCCTCAGACACTTGTTTGTTCTTTCTGAAATGCTCATCACAAATTGTAATTACATAACTTATTTACTTTTGTCAGTTTTTTTTTCTTGCTACAATAGGAAGTCTGCAAGGACAGCAACTGGGTCTGCATTCCGAACTGCACACCTGGCTGAGTGACAGACCCGTCAACAACCACCACCACCACCACCACCACCACCCAAGTCTTTGCACACCAGAAGGAGTGGCGTGTGTCTCCTGGGATTATTTTGAGGGTCAGGCAAACCCACGCCCCCGTCTCAGGGCTGCCACACCGGAAAAACTTGACCGTTCGGTTAATGCAAGATGTTTGTGTGATGCTGCGGAAGACTGAGCGTGTGCGTGCTGAGGACACACTCTACCACTTTGCTAGACCTCAGCCAAGGCAAGATTTGTCTCAGACGACTTTTAAATGTCGGTTCCACCCAGGAATGGTGCGAGGCACTGCAGAGGGGCGCTGTGTGCTAGGAGCAAGCCAGATGCTTGCAATGGAGCCGGGAGCCGGGTGCCGCCAGCAGGTGGCCTCGTCCACACCTGCGACCTACCACTGCCGCAGCTTTTCTAGGTTCAGATTTGCCTTTGGAGTTGTCCAAACCTTATGGAAAAGGATGAAATATTTAAAGCAGACATTCTAAGTCTAGGGATGCCTGAGTAGAATTCCAAGGCTCTGTGACCTTGGATGGGGGAAGAAACACGTTTATTGACATTGACTTGTACCACGAGCTTAGCACTTCTTTCCCCTATAAATTTAGCCACCCTCAGAGAGGATGGGCAGAGTGTCCGTGCGGAATCCTAAGAGATTCCATTTAGTTAAAGACAAGGATACTGGCAGTGCTTTAAAGTGATTATCTCGTTTCCTTTTATTCATTTTATCATTGTAAGACACAAATTTTTATTCCCCAAGAGGAAATCAATGCCAATAGGCCCAAAGCCTTTTTAACCCATCTATAATAATCAAACAGTGCAGAAAAGCGCAGCAAATCTATAACAATGGGGAGATTCTACATTATCTTGTTTATGAGGTGAGCAAAAGAATCTGAAGATATTTTATTAAGTGCAGGTGATAGTCTTAAAACAGAATTTTTTTTTAGAAGCAGAGATGTTCTCCCCCCGCCCCTCCTCCCCCCTCTCCCCGCCCCCAACATACACTGTTTTGGTGTCTGGGAAATTAAACCTGTGCTGAAAATGTCCTGGGATTCAGAATTATTCTAGCTTTCACTTTCCTTAGTTTCTTTTTTTCCCTCATCTTTTCCTCTTGAAAGAAAACTTTGTAAAATTAGAACCAGCTCAACAAATATTTACTGGGTGATTAATCTGTGCAGAGTATCAGGAGAAGTAAAAGGAATCTAAGCAGAGTCCTTGATTTAAAGGAGCAATTTAAAAATCATCAGTTTGCCAGATACTGGTGGCTCACTCCTAGCTACTCAGGAGGCTGACATATGAGGATCACGGTTTGAAGCCAGCCTGAGCAGCAAAGTCTGTGAAACTCTTATCTCTAGCAAACCACCGTAAATTGCTGTTGGCGTATAGACAGTGCCCAGGCCCTGAGTTCAAACCCCTTAACCACCACCGTCAACAACAACAAAAAGATGATCCTAGCTATTCAGGAGACTGAAATCTGAGGATTGTGGTTTGAAGCCAGCCCAAGCAGAAAAGTCTGTGAGACTCTTATCAGAAAAAGCCATAAGTGGTACTGTGGCTCAAGTGGTAGAATACTAGCCTTAAACAAAAGCAGCTCAGGGACAGTGTCCAGGCCCTGGGTTCAAGTCCCAGGACCAGAAAAAGAAATCAGTTCAATCTAGCTTGCACCCTTATAATTCCAGAAGCATACTTATGTTCAAATACTCTGCTTAGAGATTAAGAGGTGGAGCTGAGTGTGGGCAGTTACCAGGAGTGACATAGGCCCCAGCCTAGAGAGCCCTGTCCCTGGGCTCTGCTCTTGGAAGGGGTTGCTATTGGTGTCAGAGTTAAATGTAACCAAGGAACACGACCTAGCCTCACGGTGCTGGTTTCCTGTCTTACCACGTGGCCTCTCCTCATACGTGCCATTACCTGTGCCACTACTATGTGCCGTCTACCATGTTGTAACCAAGGAGAAGCTCATCACAGGCCAAACTGATAAACCTGCCGGATGCTGGACTCTCAAGCTCCACAGTTTAGCTAAGGGAACATTTTTTTCCTTATAAAGTACCCAGATTCCAGTGGTTTCTAATAGCAATATAATGCAGACTAAGACATGCTTGTGTACACATGGTTGTATACACTCACTCTTCCTTGGATTCTTCTTCATACAGAGTAGTTGGGAGGTTTCTCTTGCTCTGAGAATGCTGTTATTCTCTTCAAAGTATAGAGCAGGTATTGGTGGCTCACACCTCTAACTACTCAGGAGGCTGAGGTCTGAGGATTGCAGTTTGAAGCCAACCTAGGTAGGAAAGTCCATGAGTCTTGTATTTCCAAGTAACCAGCAAAAAGCCAGAAGTGGAGCTGTGGCTCAAGTGGTAGAGCACTAGCATTGTGCAAAAGTGCTCAAGACCCTGAGTTGACAGAGCCCTGACCCTGAGTTCAAGCCCCAGGACTGGTACCAAATGAAAAAGAAAAGGAAGGGAGAAAGAAGAAAAGTCAAAGTGCAGAAAAAGTAAGACTTCACCATCCTGCTTTCTGTCTTCCTTTACAGTCCACTTAGTCGGAAGGATAAGAGGTCAAGGAGGCGCTGACGGGGACTGCACCACAGCACTAAGAAATTGAAGTTGTATTTGACATTCAGGAAAAGAAAGCCTCCCAAATCAAGTAAGATCCTCCCAAGTGTGAAGTGTGATAGATTCTGCCTCTGTGTCTGCCTTCCTTCTATTTTAGGCCCAGTATGTGGTCTACTTATTAGATAAAGTGTTTATCCCACCTTATTTTCAGCTTACAACTCTGCAACCTTGACTCATGCGCCCATTCTCTAACCTTGGACAAATTACATAAAGCCATCTCAGAATCTTGGTTTCTTAATCAATAAAATGAGGGAAATGATATTGAACACTAGTGGGTTGTTATGCGGAAATACAGAGTATGTGTTGATCATAAAAACAGCATACAACCAGGCATTTGGTAGATGGTGGCCATTTTATCTTTGAGAGAAGTATTAAGCACCAGACATCAAGGAAAGGCTCCAAGACTGTGATAACAAAATGCAATGGACTGGTTGGCTTCTTAAACATTTCATTGTCTCTGTTTTGGAGGGTAAAGGTTCGTGATGGAGGCTGGTTTCTGGGGAGACTTCTCTCCTCCAATTATAGCCGCTTCCTCACCTTGTCCCCAGTCTCTTTTCTCTGTCCGCAAACTTGCATACCATGCACACTTCATTTAAGTATAGTCACTGCTATAAAAGTCTCATCTTCAAACACACCCGGGGAAAGGGCTTCAGTGTGTGAATTCAGAAGGAACACAATTCAGTTCCTAGACTACCAGCTCTCCTCGTTTGTGTGTGAATGTGACACAAGTAGAATCTCCTTGTTTTTCTCACCTTACAGCCACAAACCACAGAGGAGTTCCATGCCAGTACATATGGATCTATCTGGTTCATTCGGTGACTGTGTACTATTCCATTCATGGATATACCATACTTATTTTTCAAAAGTCCTATTTCTTGAAAGTTAAGAGATTTTTTCCCCTACAGGCTTGCTATTAGAAAATAAATCTTCAGCAGGGCATCTATGACTCACACCTGTAATCCTAGCTACTCAGGAGACCGAGATCTGAGGATCACAGTTCGAAGCTAGCAGAAAGTCCATGAGATTCTTTTATCTCCAATTAATCACCTAAAGAGCTGGAAGTGGCACTGTGGTTCAAGTGGTAGAGTGCAAGCCTTGAGCAAAAGAAGCTCAGGGATAGTGCCTAGGCCCTGTGTTCAAGCCCCTGTAGAACACACACACACACACACACACACACACACACACACACAAAATCTGCAAAGACTGTTTACAGAACCCTTTTATAAATCTATGGCATAAAGTTTAGAAGTCAAATTACTAGATCAAATGAACTTTACCTATCTGTTACAACATAGCTGCTGCTTCATTAAAACGAAATAAAACAAAGAAAAATAAACCCAACATGATTCCTTTACTGAGGACACCAGGTTCACATATATGTGAAACAAGGTCTCACAATGGAAAACAGAAAACAAAGAAACTTAAATGAATAACATCGGAGGAAATGGAGGTCATGAAGAAATAAGGTAGGGGAGGAAATAAGCAAGTAGCTTGAGTTGACTGGAGTTTTGATTCTCAATGCTACTTATAATCTTTAAGGCTTACTGGTCTATTTGATTCAAAATTTGCTGTAAAATGACATTTTCTAAGTTTTCACAGATGTTGGGGATAGTCAAAGGGGCTGTATTCAGGTGAGTAGATGGTATGGCTTAAAAAAAAAAATCCTCTCCCACTGGGTGCTAGCGGCTCACACCTGTAATCCTAACTACTCTGGAGGCTGAGATCTGAGGACTGCAGTTCAAAGCCAGCCCAGAAAGAAAGTCCATGACTCTCATCTCCAATTAACTACCCAAAGAGCTGGAAGTGGAGCTGTGGCTCATGTGGGAGAATGCTAGCCCTGAGCAAAAAAGCTCAGGGACAGCGCCCAGCCGAGTTCAAACCCTAGCTCTGGAAGGCACATACGCACAAATATCCCATCTATAAGCAATGAAACCAAAAACAATCAGCAGCACGAAAGGATTGTGGCTGAAAAGAAACCTGAAAGCAGTCAGATATTCATAAAAGCTACACAGTGACATGCCCATTCTGCGCAATAATCACATTTCCTTAAACTGTCCAAGAACTGAGACTGTAACTGGCTAAAGTTCCAATCAGTGAAGGTAGCAAAGCAGGTAAGACCCACCCCCAACATATGCAGATATGCAGACACAAGACAAACCCTAAGAGGGAGTAAGGTAAGTTCAGGGTCTGGGTGCAGTGGCCGTCACAGCCACAATACAAAGAAGCGTCCATTCCAGAGCCACTGCATCCCAACCAGCCCAGGCCTCCGTGGCTTACTATTTCACAGCATCTCAGAACAATTAAATCAGAATCTAAGTAATGCCTACCCATTTGCAGATGACACAACCCGGGCTATTTACCTAAAGTTGCACATGCCTTAGACAAGGTATCTTTCGTTAGTGTGTGTGTGTGTGTGTGTGTTGCCAGTCTTGGGGCCTGAACTCAGGGCCTGGGTGCTGTCCCTGAGCTTCTTTTTGCTCAAGGCTAGTACTCTACCACTTGAGCCACAGCGCCACTTCCAGTTTTCTGATGATTAATTAGAGATGAATCTCACGGACTTTCCTGCCCGGGCTGCTTTGAACTGTGATCCTCAGATCTCAGCCTCCTGAGTAGCTAGGATTATAGGGGTGAGCCACCGGCTCCCGGTAGGTCGTGGGGCCTGAACTCTGGGCCTGGGCACTGTCCCTCAGCTCTTCAGCTCAAGGCCAGCGCTCTACCACTTGAGCCACAGCGCCACTTCCTGCTCTAGTGTATTCTTTTTTTTTTTTTTTTAATTTTTTTTGGTCCGGTTGTGGGGCCTGAACTCTGGGCCTGGGCACTGTCCCTCAGCTCTTCAGCTCAAGGCTAGTGCTCTACCACTTGAGCCACAGCGCCACTTCCGGCTTTTTTCTTTTTGCTTATGTGGTGCTGAGGAATCGAACCCAGGGCCTCGAGCATGCAAGGCAAGCGCTCTACCACTGAGCCACCTTCTCAGCCCCATTCTTGAGAAAATTTTGATGGTGTTTCATATGCAAGTACTTCCCTGTAAAATCACACTGCATGTTAGCATATCAACGTCTATGAGATAGCAAAGGAAACGGACTCTGTTTAATCTAAGCTTAATGTATGAAAACTCATTTTCTTCTTCCTCATAACAAGACCCTCCCATTAAATCCCACATTTTATATGAAGATTTCTCTCCTCCAGAAAGCAAGCAGTTTTGCATCCGATTTTTGAGCAGAAATCAACTTGTGATGCGATCTACTTGAAGATCGTGTCAGATGCTGTAAGCTGAAGGCTGTCTCCCGGGTGCCTCCGCTTCAGACCCGATCACAAGCCTCCAGTGGTTCAGTCTGTGCTTCTGATTGATCAGCTACAAATTGGGGCAATCGCAATGCTAGTCTTAGAGACTAAGGGTGACACCTAAGTTGCTGGTTTAGCGTAAAGGATGCGGCAAAGGGTGTGGGCAGATAGATGTCTTAGGTGCCTAGGGAAAGGTGTAGGAGCAGGAGCCTGGAGCTTCCGCGCACTTCCACTCTCACACAACACTGTGTGTCCACTTCTCTGGGAGCTCTCTGGAGTGCCGCCTCTTGGATGTTTAAGGAAGCTTCATTTGTAGGTCTCCTGGATTACGTTGGCCACTGGGAGTCAACTCAACCTGCAGCCCAGAGACTGAGGGGGCTGAGATGTCCCAGCCTTTTAATCATGCCCTGGTCTTTGCTGCTGGAGCACTCATTCTAACGCTGGGGCCGTCTGCTGCCAGTCAGGAGCACGCGAGACTTCCCCATACTGCCTTCAAAACAGGAGGAGTGCCTCAAGTGGGTAGGACGGTAGGTAGATAGACAGACAGATAGACAGATAGACAGACAGAGCTTAAGTACTCTTACTTTGTGAGTGAATATATATACACAAATATATAATTATTATAATACATTACACTATCTCACTAGTACCTACAAAACTTAGCCCTCTTCCTGCAGCACCAATGGAATATGAGTTTGAATGTTTCTGTGTGCATTATCTTGTGACCACCCAAATTTATGCAAAAGCATAGAAATGACTTATTTTTTTAGATGAGGAAACAGAATCGTTGCTTACCCAGCTAATTAAAAATGAGGAAAGATTGTCATCAACTACAAGATAAAATCATTGAGCAAAACATTTTCAGGGACCCACCCCTATCCCTTCTTTCATTTTACAAACTCCTAAAGAGACCCATTTCCTCCAGGTATTTTCTTAGGGAAGTATACTCTTGTCTTGAAGGATTTTGCGTTTCTAAAGTGGTGACAGGGAGGAGAACCGCAGCACACGGGGCCTTGTGCGCTGCCGCTGAGATTTACCCTCGGCCAAAGGTTTCCCGCTTGATAGGATTTATTTTCTCTTTAGGGTGAATACTGCCTCTGCTGGGAAATAGAAGAGTGTGAGTAGAAATATGCCCCCCAAGTTCAAGCGCCACCTCAACGATGATGATGTTACTGGCTCGGTGAAAAGCGAAAGGGTGAGTTCAGAATCTTAACTTCAAAAAAGAGATGTTTGTATTCCCTTTGCAGAGTCACAGAAAAAAACAACAGCTACAGTTCACGGCCATTGCCGGGCAGTAAAAGGGATGTGCATCCTGCTTACCCTGACTGGTCACTGCTGACATACAGGGTGTCAAAAGACAGGTTAACAGGAGAAAGAGTAATGGTTTATTTGCTCTTAGTCTTACATGACATGGGAGCCTTCAGATTTAAGACCCAAAGAGCAAGGTTGATGCCATTTTCTTTCTTTTTTTTTTTTTGTCCATCTTGGGGCTTGAACTCTGGGCCTGGGCACTGTCCCTGAGTTCTTCAGCTCAGGGCCAGCACACTACCACTTCAGCCACAACACCACCTCCGGTTTTCTGGTGGTTTATTGGAGATAAATCTCATGGACTTGCTTGCCCAGGCTGGCTTTGAACCAGGATCCTCAGATCTCAGCTTCCTGAGTAGCTAAGATGACAAGTGTGAGCCACCGGTGCCCGGCCAGGTTGACTGCATATTTATGCCTCAGTTCAATGAAGCATAAAGACAGCCATGCAGAAATATGATGATACAAAAATGATATATATGATCTGGTGTAATATAAGTGGGAGGGAGGGAAACGTATCGAGGCCTGTCTGTCCAGATTCTTCCTGGCCTCTCTTTGAATCTTACTCCCTTTTGGGTATGAGGCAGGCTCCCTTGTGGAATGGGGGTCTCATGAGCTCAGTCCAACAAGGTAGGTCAGAGAATCTTTTATGGACAGCTTTTAAGTAGCAAGGTAGGGGAGGATTAGGGCAGTGCTTTCTAACTTTTATGGCTGGCTTTGCGGAGCGGAGGTTCTGCTTCCTTCTTCCCTGGGGAAGAATTCTAGTGTCTGTGGCTTTCCTGGAGGAAGGATGCGGGATAAAACAGGAGGTCAGGAACCAGGAATTCCTGAAGTCTTAGGGTATCATTTGTCTGAGCTGCCAGTGCACTGTTCTAATCCTACTTGTGTTCTTCATAGTGAGCATATTAAAAGTTACATTACGGCTTAGTTTGTAGCTTAGTAGTAGAGCACTTGCCCAGCTTATATAAGGCCCTGAGCATTCAGTCCTCAGCACAACGACCAATACTACTACTACTACTACTAATTAGATTGTTGACAACTGAATACTGCTTCCGTTATTGATAAAATCACTGTGCTCATAGTTTCTAGTGTTTGTTCAAATATGTAATTCTTATTTAGAATGCTGAAATCAAACATATTTGGGATTCAGAATGTTTCAGACTTAAAGCTAGTTAGTTAAATGAAACTTACGTAACAGCTTGTTGGATATCTGTGCCAGTATCTCCAAACATATTACCATACTTCAGTAAAATATATGATTAACCAAGTATGTAAATGAAATGAATAAATAAATTAGCTAAATAAAATTGAGTTTACATATTTCTTTAAACAAGTTTTGGCACCAAACGTAAACCTTTTTTCTATTAGAACAGCAACAAACAGAAAATGCAGTACCTCTAATCCTAGCTATTGGTTCAAGGCCAAAAAAGTCTGAGAGACTGATCCAAAAGCAGGGCTAGAGGTGTAGTTCAAGTGGAAGCCAAGTAAGCGAGTACGGCCGTGAATTCAAACCCCAATAATACAAAACCTTTTGTATCATAGAATTAGAACTTGGAATTTCAGATAATAGATTCTATACTTAAAATTGTCTCTAGACTATCTTCTATATAGATTTTCAATTTCTAGCACAGTCCAGAATACGCTAAACAAATACTCTGTAAACAGGAGCTGGTGTGTATCTCAGTGGTAGAGTGCCTGCCGAGCATGTGCAAGGCCCTGGGTTTCACCCTTAGCATTGCAAAGGAGGAGGGAAGAAGGGGGAAGGGAGTTGTAGCATTTATGTGTTTATTTATTTATTTGTGCCAGTCCTGGGGCTTCAACTCAGGGCCTGGGTGCTGACCCTGAGCTTTCTGGCTCTTGGCTCGCATTCTACCACTGAGCTGCAGTGGTGGTTCATTGGAGATAAGAGTCTCAAGATGGTCTGGGAAGGTGGCTCAGTGGTAGAGCGCTTGCCTTGCATGCATGAGGCCCTGGGTTCAATTCTTCAGCACCACATAAGCAAAAAGAAAAAAGCTGGAAGTGGCGCTGTGGCTCAAGTGGTAGAGCACTAGCCTTGAGCTGAAGAGCTGAGGGACAG
>NW_012267243.1:17895248-17932992 GCF_000151885.1 Dipodomys ordii | reverse complement strand
TTTCTGGTGGTTTATTGGAGATAGGAGTCTCACGGTCTCTCCTGCTCGGGCTGGCTTTGAACCACGATCCTCAGATCTCAGCCTCCTGAGTAGCTAGGATTACACGTGTGAGCCACCAGCGCCCCGGCTGGGTTTTTTCTTGATTATCTTATGTTAGATCTATTAGTGTAACCTGAAGATCTATTTTGGCTTTTAATTATATTTACATTTTCAGAGTCATAAAAGAAAATAGGTAATTTTCTATAGCATTTTTTAAATCTACTTCCACAAGTTCTTTCGTATTTGTTAATAACCCTAATCCATATTTTAGATTCAGGCTTTATTACTTTTATGACAATTTTTAGTTTAAAATTTTTGCTCTGTGTATCAGGTGATGCTAGCTGATGAGTAATATGCTATGGTGATATCTAATGTTGGAAAGACATTAATTCTGATGTAAAAGGAGAAGTTGTAGATAGCAGTAAGTCACTTGATTCCAATTCAGACAGTCTAGCACACAGACAAGGAAGAGTCGCCCTTTCTAGACTGCAGTTAAGTGGGTTTGTTGGGTTATTCCTGTCAGTTGTGGGGCTTGAACTCAGGGCCTGGGCGCTGTCCCTGAGTGCTTTTACTCAAGATTAGTGCCTTATCACTTTGAGCCAGAGCTTCACATCTGGTTTTCTGGTGGTTAATTGTCGGTAAGAGTCTCACAAACTTTCCTGACTGGGCTAGTTTTGAACTGCAATCCTTAGCTTACAGCCTCCTGAGTCACTAGGATTACAGGCGTGAGCCATCAGCGCCCTGCTTAGTTAAGTGGTTTTTTTTTTTTTTGGGGGGGGGGTCCAGTCGTGGGGCTTGAACTCTGGGCCTGGGCGCTGTCCCTCAGCTCTTCAGCTCAAGGCTAGCGCTCTACCACTTGAGCCACAGCGCCACTTCCAGCTTTCTTTCTTTTTGCTTATGTGGTGCTGAGGAATCGAACCCAGGGCCTCATGCATGCAAGGCAAGCGCTCTACCACTGAGTCACCTTCCCAGCCCCAGTTAAGTGGTTTTTATATTCTGCAAATATTGCCTGCAGAATGTGTTCATACTTCATCAGTACCTGGACCGTGATTGGAAACCGTTTTATGACACTCTCCTAAGGGAGACATGGATGTGAGTGGAAGATGGCTTCCGGTTACCCCTTAAGATTCTAGAGGAATCTACCAAGAGTCAGAGTTGCTGTGTTCAGTCACGCCTATCTGCAGTGTGTGAATGACTGCAAGGGTACCAGGATGTTAGAGCTGAGCCAGGGTGACCGCTGTGTCCATGCACACCTGTGTCCACACCTCTGCGTCTCCTTCTCGTACACTTCAGTTGTTGATGAAGTAGAGGAATGTAGTGATGACATGCTGTGTCTCTGCCCTGCCAGTTATGCTTTACCTATCTGATAATCCCATAGAGAGAAGGTCTTCCAGTTGAATCTTAAAACCACTGCGGTTGTACATAGTAGTTAATGTAGATTATATGAATACGTATCTATGTTATCAAGTGTCAAACACAAATGGATATGTACATGTATTTAAATTCTTACAATAACTTTGTCAGTTGCAGAATTTTAGAGGACTTGTTGAGAAAATATAATGACTTTTACTGTGAAGCTGGAGACTGGCCAAAAGGAATTAGAAGTCAGTCATCAGGATGGCTCAGCCTCACGAATTGCTGATCAAAACAGGACCACATTGACCATGTGCCCTGCATGGCAGACATAACCTTTCACACCAGTTCCTCAAGAAAACCTCTGGCATTAGTTTAGTACCTAAAATTGATCATTATCATTAAGCTATTTTATTACCACTTAACATCTCAAAAGCAAATTTCTTTTTTTTTTTCTTCTTTGGCAGTGCTAGGGTTTGAACTCAGGCCCTCATTCTTACCAGGCAGGTGCTCTGCTATGGAGCCATGGGTCCAACCCTTTTTGCAGTAGTTATTTTTGTCCCTGGACTATGAGCCTCCTTTCTCACACTCCCCGCTGTGGCAGGGGTTGAGGCAGTCTTGCTGCTTCTCTGGCTGGGTTTGTCCGGAGCTGCAGTCCCCCGTTCTCACCAGGCACGGGCCATCACAGCCATGACAGCGTTTCCTGGGCTGGCCTCCAGCCATACGTTCACAATCTCAGCCTCCAAGTAAGCAACAGATGTGAGCCACCAGCACCTAAGGGAGTATTTCTTGACTATATAGATCATCAGCATTGCTGCTTTATTTGACAATGATTGTCCACTCATTAATGCTGAGAACAGATTAATATAACAAAAATAACCAGCATCCCTTTTTAGGGTATTTGGAGGAGCAAGATTTTAGTTACTTGCCTGTATATAAAGATTTTGGGGTTTTTTTTTTGGGGGGGTCCGGTGGTGGGGCTGAACTCTGGGCCTGGGCACTGTCCCTCAGCTCTTCAGCTCAAGGCTAGCGCTCTACCACTTGAGCCACAGCGCCACTTCTGGCTTTTTTCTTTTTGCTTATGTGGTGCTGAGGAATGGAACCCAGGGCCTCATGCATGCAAGGCAAGCGCTCTACCACTGAGCAACCTCCCCAGCCCCAAAGAAGATTTTGGTTTTCTTTGGAATGTTTTCTTTGCTTTTTAGTTAATAACATTTTTAATATTACTCTGCTGAATGGTTAATATTCATGAATAAATAATCTCCCAACTATGAACAATAGATGTAGTTGCAACAATAAAACAGAACGTTAAAACTTCTTTTGTCAACAGTACCTGAAAAGACCACAAGATGGGGATGTTAATGATGAAGATACATGTTTTCCTTACAAAATAAGGGAGGAGTATGTCTTGTAGAGCACAGATTTTTCTTTCTAGTGGAAAAGCACATGCTTAGTCTTTGAAAAACTATGACTTTTAACTCTATCAACAGAAATTACCACCATCATTTCAATGTTGAGAAAAATGCAAGGCTAACTTGCAGAGTGGTGTCTGTAATCACCAACATAACGAGCGATAAGCTGTATTGCAAAGCCAAAAATGAATTTACAGTCTCTGTTCTACAAGAGGATGTAAAACAACATCGGAAATGCCTTTTTCTGTATGTTCTGTACCCTTTCTTCATATGGCCTTCACGCCTGATTCACAAACTTGCTTTTCCACGGAGAGTCCTTTTCCATTTCAATTAAATGCCGTTATCTTTCTACTGTCGCTCCGCTGCACAGGTTATGAACTTAGTTATTGCGTGGTTTTTGTCCCCACTTCTCTACCCTATTTATCTATCATTTAGGGTAAACGCCCTGAAATGACCCTAATCTTACAGGGAATGAGGCTGGTAGCATGTGTTCCCTTTTTCATCTCATAGGAAGTGGCCCACACCATTCAGCTGTGTGTTGTCAGGCTCAATGTGCTTAAAGGTGTTCTGCATTGTCATATGCTGCTGAGCTCTAGTTTTATTTAACTGTGGTCAGACAACACAAGGAATTATGTCAGCATATGTCTGTTTGCTCAGATTGCTGCAAGTACCAGGACATGATCTATTTTGGAGAAGGGTCCATGGGCTGCTGAGAATGTATACTGAATACGATACTCTGTAGCTATCTTAAATGCAGTTGGTCTATTGTGCTATTTTGTTTTAATTAGTTCAATTTTAATT
Source organism: Dipodomys ordii (assembly GCF_000151885.1). NCBI lineage: Eukaryota > Metazoa > Chordata > Mammalia > Rodentia > Heteromyidae > Dipodomys > Dipodomys ordii. The sequence goes on along the minus strand of NW_012267243.1, from coordinate 17,929,387 downwards.
GATTTTTTTTGTTTGGGTGACTTACCTATTGGCGAGAGGATATAGTGCTGGGGTCTTAAGTCTGGTAGTGTCTGTTTAATTCACTTGGATGTGGTGCTATTTGATGCATATAAATTAGCAATCACTTTCTCTTGTTGGATCATTCCCTTAATAAGAAGTGACCTTTAGGGCTGGGAATGTGGCTCAGTGGTAGAGTGCTTGCCTAGCATGCATGAAGCCCTGAGTTTGGTTCCTCAGTACTACATACACAGAAAAAGCCAGAAGTGGCACTGTGGCTCAAGTGGTAGAGCGCTCGCCTGAGCACAGAGACACTCAGGGCCTGAGGTCAAGCCCAAGACTGGCAAAAAAAAAGAATTGACCTTTGTTATTCTGACTGACTTTAGCTTGAAGTCTACTTACCGTATGTCAATGTGGACACCCTGCCTGGTGGGGGAGCTTCTGCTGTCTTTCCACCCTAGCCAGCCAATGCGTTGTGAGTTGGTTTTTGCTTATTTATAAGGTTAGTGTAAAGGTAATCAGTACATCACCACTTCCCTCACTGTCTCCCAGTTTTTCCTTTCTGTCCCCACCCAAACATAGTACCTAGTGAGTATCACTGCTACATTTGTTTACCCTTCTGTCTCCACCCAAACATAGTACCTAGCTAGTATCACTGCTACATCTGGTTTTTTTTGGTCCGGTCGTGGGGCCTGACCTCTGGGCCTGGGCACTGTCCCTCAGCTCTTCAGCTCAAGGCTAGCGCTCTACCACTTGAGCCATAGCACAACTTCCGGCTTTTTTTTTCTTCTGCTTATGTGATGCTGAGGAATCGAACCCAGGGCCTCAGGCATGCAAGGCAAGCACTCTACCACTGAGCCACCTTCCCAGCCTCACTGCTACATTTGTTCACCCTCACGTTCCTCCATCTTTGTGGAGATGTATTCTTAGAGGCGACAAATAATTGAATCGTGGTTTTTGGTCCAAGTTGCCATTCTGCTGCTTTACTTTAGCCTATTATTATCAGTTATATAAAATAAAAATCACTACCTACAAATTGCAGGTTTTGTTCTTGATGAACATAGATTGAAATCTGTCTTATTATAGTTAAGTGTAAGTCTCTACAATTACTGCTTAAATCTCTTTCTCTTAAGTCTCTCTCTCTCTCTCTCACGCACACCCACACACACACACACACATCCGTACACCAATATTGTAGCTTGAACTCAGGGCTTTATACTATTGATGAGCTTTTTCACTCAGTGTTGGTAATGGAGCAGTACCTCCACTTCCTGTATTTCTTTCTCAGGCTAAATCTGCCTGGCAGGAATTATGCTCAGTTTCTTCATTTATTAAAGAAATATTAGTACCTATTTTGCCCAGACTATTATAGTGGAGTTCTAATGTAGACAAAATAGCCAGTATTCTTGCATTCATTGAACTTACCTTCTAATTGGGAGAGGCAGAAAATAGGCAGGTAAGTAAGTTAACAGACAATTGTACTTTGTGTTAAACACTGAGATCAATTGACGGGGTTGTCCATTTTATTCTTTGTTGTTTCCTAGTACCTAAAACAGGACATCATAGGTGTTTATTACTTTGTTGGAAATAGTGATTGAAAAAATAAGTATTTATGAACTGCTGTTATATAGGAAAAAGCTCTTTAGCTCTCCGCTTAGCAACAAGACATCTAGAGGCTCAGGAGCTATTTCAGATCTTTGGGAGGAAAAGCACTCTGCATGTCCTTGCGTGGTTGAGCTTCGGTCTTAAATCCTTCTGTAGAATGATGTGTGGGAAGCATGGAACTCTGGGAAGTTGTAATGATCCTGAAGACTAAGTGCAGATAATCAGTGGGTGTGTTTAATGCTTTTAAAACAAGAGACAGGTGATTATTAGCAAGTACAGTAATTGGTATTTAAATGTGGGGGTACTTCGGACTCTACCTGTATCTAAATGGGCTTCCATTTTGTTTTTTGACGCAAACTCTTTGAAGGCATAGCTCAAAGGAGAGAGATCTTTTTCAGAATTACACACAACCATGCCACAGCTCTAAATCTCAGGGTTAGTTTGAAGAGGATAAGATGGGGTAAAGGGCAGAGAAGAAATGTGTATTATGAAGTTTTTATTTAAAAAGCTCCCAGCTGATAACACATTTTTCCTCCCCAACTAGAAACAACCACATGTCCTTATTTACTTAAATACACATATCTATTTAATAATTAGTTGCTAATAATCTAATGTACTTCACACATTTTTGTGTTATAAGAAGTAGAAGTTCACTTTACTTGTCTTTTCAAACAGTTATTGTTGTGATTATTTCATACAGTGAACTTCAGATAGTTTTTGTATTGTAGTTAGGGCATCAAAGGGAGACTGGACACTTGAGCAGTCTATCTCTTAACTTGAGCTATCTCTAACAAAGAGTTAGGAAATGTGGAGTTAACAAATGTTGGTGGTTAAGAACCAATTTTAATGTTTAAGTTTGGATATATTTGCATAGAACAGTCTGAAATTTGGTTTGAGTGGGCTCTAACACCTAATAAAAAGGAGAAAAACATATTTTCATTTTGGAGAATTATAAAAGCAAGTTTTTTCATTTTTGTTTCCCACTCGGCACTTGTGAGTGTTCTCAGTTGTTGTAACCCCTCTACGTTTAAGAGAAAATTAGAACTCTGTGAGAATTTGCTAGTCTTTATCACATCCAAAAAAAAACATTTCAGAAGTTATGAACAGTCTTAGTAGGATAATAAATAATTTATATCTTCTTTTAAACTAGTGTGCAGAGTCAGGTGGATGAAGTTATTGATGTCATGCAAGAAAACATTACAAAGGTAATTGAAAGAGGGGAGAGACTCGATGAGCTGCAGGACAAATCAGGTACGGACACCTCACATGCTTACTGATAGTATTAACCCCTGTTTTCTTGATGTATGTCTCCTATTCGTTTAGCCTTGTTTAAGAATCTTGACTTAGTTAATATTTGATTCTGAAAGTTACAGTTTTTCATGACATAATTTCAGTTCCCTTTACTTTGAGCATCTAATCATTGAAGCACGTCCTAATTGTTCAGCCAGGAGTGGACACTTTTAAATGCATTGTTTTAGAGCGATTTTTTTCTTTTTTGACTGGCTGCATTGCTTTGCCTTGTGTTTGTCATGATGTGAAAGCTAAGGTCTGACGCCCTTTTTTTTTTTTTTTGGGTCCGGTCGTGGGGCCTGAACTCTGGGCCTGGGTGCTGTCCCTCAGCTCTTCAGCTCAAGGCTAGCGCTCTACCACTTGAGCCACAGCGCCACTTCTGGCTTTTTTCTTTTTGTTTATGTGGTGCTGAGGAATCGAACCCAGGGCCTCAGGCATGCAAGGCAAGCACTCTACCACTGAGCCACCTTCCCAGTCCTCTGATGCCTTTTTAAAACATGTACTTGAAGCATATCTGATACTGTTATTTGTGCTCTCCGATACGTCATTAACCTTTCTTTACAGACTGATATTGGCCATAGTGCTGTAACTCCTCCTGGCATATATTAGATATGCAAATGGTGAATGGTTAAGTCTCGACAGATTTGCTTGACCAAAAAATGCAATCTTTTAAAAAATTGATAGTTTTCCTTCAAAATGACTTACTTAAGCATTTCTCAGAATGGAATCATTCCCGTGAGTAATTTTTCTCTAGGGATGTCCCAAGCCTTTTTGTTTTTGTTTCTTACACTGGGAATTAATTTGCAGCTATAGGAATGAATATGTTCTCATCTTTGTGGGACTGGGTTAAAGAATCCTGTTCTGTTGTTTAATCCTCCTTTCCACCCTCTACGTGATACAGAAAGCTTATCGGACAATGCAACTGCTTTTAGCAACAGATCGAAACAACTTCGAAGGCAGATGTGGTGGCGAGGCTGCAAGGTAAGGAGGCCAGTAAATACTGTGGAGCTTGGTCAGCTCCCAGGTAGCTGCCAAGGGCTTGGGGGAAGCGGAGCCCTGCAACGTAAGCTCTCTGAGGACAGGGATTGGAATGGCCTTGCTCATCTTTTTTCCTTCTGAGCTGGGGCCATGGTGGGAAGTCGGGACATACATGTTGGGTTAATCAGTTACTCTGGGGATGGGACTAACGAAAGGACTCAAGCTGCGCCTAAAGGGCGGTTTGGCTAGATGGCTTCATGAGAGTCACACACACCTTACCCATGACGAAGCCAACTCTTTCTATAATTTTTTTTCCTGGCAATACTGTCTTCAACTAATCACAGAAAAAGGCTGGAAGTAATGCTGTGGGTCAGGTGGGAAAGAGCCAGCCATGAGCAACAGATGCTTAGCGACAGCACCCAGGCCCAGAATTGGCATAAAACATTTAAAATAAGAGCTAGAGAAAAATTTGATTTTCTGTTCAGAGGGGACAAATTTAAAGCATTGCATAGTCAGAATCTCTACTGACAAAACGGTTAAGGGAAAAAATTCCATTGTCCCTCATTATCCCAGAGAAATAATGCTTTGACAAGAGAACTACAGAATCACTGCACTACAGACACCGCATCCCCGCAGGGTACCTCATGGGAGCGAGCCTACCTCTTAAGTCAAGGAAGACCACTGATCATTAAACCACTGATTTTACAGTGAATCTCATGTCCTGTGAGCAAATCTGTTTTTCCTCCTTATTCTAGGTGTAATCAAAAAATCACAGACATGAGTACTATGATCTCGCATTTTTAAGTTCAGAAGTAACTTTTTAACCCAGACTTTGCCATATGCTAAGGGTTTCTCCCAAAGGTCATCTAGAGGAACAAACAGTTATATAGACCTGGTACTGTCTGGTCTCCGGCATTCACCGGGCAGGCACAATCACAAGGTTATAAATATCACATAAGGACGGACCCTGGAGTGTTAAACTCTGGGTTTGCTGTCTCTGTTCATCACATTATGACACTTGTACAGAGCTGCTGAAGTATCACACACTTTTCCTGATCTTAAGGTAGAAATAGCATAAGAAACAGAGCATGCGCAGACCTTTGAAAAGGCCTGTCTGGAATGCTTTGCTAGAACAGTTTTTCTGCAGTGCAGCCTTGAATGACAAAGTCCAGTGAAGTAAAAAGCTTCAAATTAAGGGAACTCCTAATTATTTACAAAAGGCTGCAAACTCCTTGGAGAAACAAATTGGAAATCTTTGAAGGAGCGTCCCTGTTGCGTGCTGAGTGCTGAGCCTCTTCCATGGTGAATAGGAGAACAGATAGTCTTGGCTTTGTTTTCAGACGGAACACCTCTCATGTGCTCTTTTTGTGTATTGTAGATAAAAGCCATCATGGCTTTGGTTGCTGTTATCCTTTTGCTAGTGATTATCAGTAAGTATTTATTGACTTAATTCTTCTTGGGTTACTTATTTTGCAGTTCATCTTAATTCCTTTTAACTTGAGTTGACACGGGTATATCTAAAACAAGATTGAATAATGACTTCTGACTTGTGAGTCTTTAACCTACAATGTATGAAAATGCTCTTAAAGTGGCTGTGAGACTTTATGTGCACATGCACATGTTTTTATCTTTGTCAGATTCTTACACAGAGCTCATTTCCTCCTCTTTGCCCACACCCCAAACAAGGCAAGTCTGGTTCCTGTTATACCAGAATATTCATTTTTTTGTTTACTGCTAACTTCCAGGTACTATTTTTGTACCTAATAATGCTGTTTGGGAAGGGCATAGCCAGTGAAATTCCTTAGGTAGCTTTTTTTGGTGTGTGCATGTTCTGGAATTGAACTTGATTTGGAACATTAAAGCATAATTTATCCTTAATGTTCTTTCTGTTTGTGCACCTGCTGGGCCTGGAACTCAGAGCCTGTGCACCTGCTTGGCTTTTTCATTCAAGATTTCTGCTCTAACACTTGAGCCATACTTCTAGTATTTGCTGATTATTTGGAGGTAAGGGTCTTTCAGATTTGTCTGTCCAGACTGGCTCTAAACCTCAAATCTCACATCTCAGCCTCCTGAATAACTTAGTGTTTTTTTTTTAAGGGCAAATCATTTCCAGTATTTACTTTTTGTTTAACATTTCCTTGTCTGAAGTTTTAGGAAGCTATTCTTTTTTGTTTGCTTATGGTACTGAACTCAGGGGTCTCTAATTGCTAGGTTGGAACTCTGTTACTTGAACCGTATTTCCAGCCTGCATTTTTGCTGGTTATTTTGGAAACTGAGTCAGTCAGGCTTTTCTTACCTTGACTGACTTCAGGATGCACTCTTGGCTCTCTGGCTCCTGAGTCCAAGTGCGAGCCTGCAGCAGCAGCTCTTCTGTTTTGAAAAAAATACTTATGTATGGATTGTAAATTTGTTGACTAGTAGAAACCTAGCTGCCATCCCGAAATCGATCTTCATGTTACTTTTGCAGTCATTTGTAAGAGTTGAGAGCTGCAAAAAATTTCGCTTTCCTGACCTGCAGGTCTCCAGCAAAAGCCAAACAAGGCAGTTTTGGCCTTTTTGTTCCAGTTCTTATGCTTAGATAAGCATCCTTTATGTAATCCATCCCAAATTTTTGTGCTTTGTGTTGAATTTGCAGTTTAAAATGGACCCCAAGCACAATCCTGAAGCAGTCTACTAAGTGCATGAAAGTTGGGAGTGCTTAACAGAACACATGTGCCTTTATTTAAAAAGCACACATAAAAACAAGCTTATATATGCATTATTGACAAAAATGTGTTAGTCAGAGCCTCGGCCAAATGTAATCCTATATTTTCCCTAAGAGAAATGGTTCAGGCTGGGCACCAGTGGAGACTCACGCCTACTCAGGAAGCTGAGAGCTGAGGATCATGGTTCAAAGCCAGGAAAGTCCATGAGACTCTTACCTCTAGTTAACCCCAAAGCTGGAAATGGATCTGAGGCTCAAGTGGTAGAATGCCATGAGGGAGCGAGAAACAACAACAACAACAACAAAAAACCTAGGGTCCCAGAACTGGTACAAAAAGAAGAGAAAAAGTTCAGAACTTACTAATGCAGTAGGTTTTTTTTGCATTTTTTGTAACTATTTCTAGTAATACGAACCAACAGTATATACTGGACATCATTGAAAATGTGGTATAAAGGAAAAAAATTGACTAATCTCAGCACACAGAGATAGTTATTATTAATAAACTATGGTAGGCTGGGAAGGTGGCTCAGTGGTAGAGCACTTGCCTTGCATGCACGAGGCCCTGGGTTCGATTCCTCAGCACCACATAAGCAGAAAAAGCTGGAAGTGGCGCTGTGGCTCAAGTGGTAGAGCGCTAGCCTTGAGCTGAAGAGCTGAGGGACAGCGCCCAGGCCCAGAGTTCAGGTCCACGACCGACACAAAATAAATAAAATAAACTCTGGTATATACATCCAGTCTCCCCTATCAGTGTATCGGCATGCATTTCACAAGCTGAGATGGTGTTTTCTAACTGAATGTATTGCACCTATCTTCCCATGCCATTAAATAGTTTCAGTATTTCAACAGCTGCTTGCTGCCATTGTGCCATACTTTAATTGGGGTGCCAGAGTTAGACATTTGGGTTGTTTAATTTGTTGTTTTCTTTGATTATTTATTATCTCAGATAAAAGTTTAGTCGTTGGCCCTTTTTAAAAGTGGACACACATATATTTAGGAATATTGCATCTAACACAGCAGATAAATCAGATTTTGATAAATATTTTTTTTTTACTTTTTTTTTCTCTTACAGTTCTTATAGTTGTGAAATACCGTACTTGATTTGATGACAGAGATCCTCATTAAACAAGATCTGGGACAATAATAATAATAAAAGATTGCTGCATAATTTAAATGAAATCTATGTATATAACTTCCCAAACTCCTTTTTCAAGGAATTAAGAGGCAAGTATCCCTTCAAATTGGAGCATTGAGAATGTCCAATTATCGTCTTTCCTTCTAACAAAATCTCCTTTGTATAATTATGTTTAAGGCAAAGATAACTATTTTGCTGTATTCCAAGGATCTAATTTGAAGCTAGATACTTGCCAGTTCATTGTTGGTGTATATAGCTAAACATTGGTGATAGTATTTCATACTAGTATGTTAGTGATATAAGGACTTGAATTACTGCATCAAACGGGGGCCAGACTGGGGTCCGGAAGCCTCTGTTGAGTACCAAGTTATTCTGCTAAACGCAGTGCGTAACGCTCCGTCAGCACTTGCAAGAATACCCTTCTCTTCCTGTTGGAATTGCTTTACCAGCGCTTTCCACGTGTGTGTGGAGTTGTAACAAAGGCTAAACAAAGGCTAAATGTTGTAAATGTTTCTGTCTTCAACCATCACTAAAAACACTCTAGTAAACTTACTTTTGCTTATATAAGGGAATATGTTAGTAATTCTTTTGATAGTTGGATTATGGAAATGGGAAATTTGAACAGTGTGAAAATAGCATGGTATCCTAAAACTGGAGACAATAAAATTATTGGAAAATGCTGCTGGCGAGTTTGGAAATGACCACGATGCAGCTACCAGCCGCGATCTAGTCTGTAAGGCGAGAACAGCCCTGATTAAGGGAGAGTCACAGGCGTCTTTTTCCTGGTTTTATTTTGTTGCTTGTCTAATCATCTGCTCCAGGTTTTCTACCTGTGCATCCTCTGAGCCCCGTCAGGCGGTGGATGTTGCACAGTAATGAGCAGGCAACCGTGGGAAGCACTGTAGTCGGCAGGGAGGGAGTGAGAGGCAAATGCAGGGGCTGCCAGACCACTGGTTTTCACAACAGTCCAGTGTGCCAACGCTTTGTGTTGCTGGAGCAGGTCAAAGTGACCAGCTTCACGAGTCTGCAGATGTTTGTGCCCCTGGCCGTCTTAAGTTAGAAATAGGGTTAATAGAAAATAATGCTCCTATATAACATTTTATCTATTTGATCATTGTAATTCAAAATGTATTAAACAGAATCTATATGTGTTTCATTTTGCAATAATTAGTGCAAAGAGGCAAAATGTTCTTTTTAGAATGGAAAGACACTTAAAGGCATTTTAAATGATGTTTAAGACAATCGAAAGAGAAAAATCTAAATAAAATTGCCAAAGTTTATGGTTTCCTTAAAGCATTCGAAAATAGGTAAACATCTTGGTAATTACGTCATGTTGCCAGTGTAATGCTGCCTCCTCTGGTTGATGCTCCTGACTGGGAGCCGCGTCTGAATTGCTGATAACTCCTTTGACAAAAGTACTGAAGAAAAGGAGCATTTTTACAACTGCAGGAGCTAATAGTTTAGGGATGGAAATATTTTTAACTGAAAGGGCAAAATCAGTTCTAACACAATATGTACGTCCTTTATCTGGGTTAGAACTAGACTTGAGTAGTTTTCTGTTAGTTGGTGTCGAAATCTGGTTTCTCTACAATATCTGCTAGTGAAGATAAAGATTATTTCTTTAATTTCCAGTTCTTCCTTTAATACAGTGTGCCACTTTTAAAGAAACAATTATAAAAATAAAATTATAAAATATTTTTAAAATCTTAATCATAAAAATAAAGAAAATATTTATATAAAAACATTGTATATATGTAGTTGTCTTTGTATTTAAGTTCACTGTGGCTGGGCACACTGGTGGTGGCACGTGACCCCTAGCCCTTGGCAGTGGTGGCTGGGCTCCTGGCTTACTTGGGCTCCTGTCCCCCAATCCTGAGTCAGCCCCGAGAGCCCTCAAATGGCTGGCATGTATCTCTGTGACAGCCCTGTGGCACTGTGAGTGACGCGGGCTTCCTAAAGTCAGAAACAAGGGGAATGGTTGTTCAGATTGTCGCCAGCCTGCTTTGGTTCCTTGCCTTAACCATTGTTTCTCTCATTCAGCTCAGATCATCCTGCACTTGAAAAACTGAAGTCACACCGTCATCAGAACAGTCATTCTTTAACAACAGTGAAGATGAACAGAAACATTCAAGTAGCTTTGCAAATAGTAGTTGGAACTGAGTGAAGTCCATTCACTGTTCTTATGCCTGAAACGTAACCTTGTGATTTGTTTTTAATTCCAGCCGCCTGTTGCCTGGCAGCCATTTTGGCATTACAATTCTAACTAACAGTTCCTCCTTCTGATCATAACATAATAATACGTATAGTCTTTTGGCTCCTCTGTCCTAACAGAGCACACTAGAAATTTCCCTAAGGTTTTGTAAACTTGGAGATTTTTTTTTAATCTTTTGGGGGACTTCTTGATTCAAAGAAAATTCAATGTTGAAGGTGGACCAATGTCTAAAGTGGAGGGAGAGAAATTAACACATTATATATGTATATAAAAATGCCCTCTGGGAGCTCTCCTGTAGACTACCTGTCGCTATAGTCCTTTCTGTATATTTCTGTACTCTGCATTTGAAAATTATAACGTTGGCATCATTAAAGCAAAAAGTGTTACCTTTCAATTGTGTGTAGCATGCGGGTGCCCTATAAATGCTTATCATGTGCCGGCCTGAGCGAGGCTAAGAGGCGACACTTGCTGCCTGAGGCCCCGCCCACACCCACCTGCTATCCCGCAGATACTTGGTGACTAGGAAATGTGCAAGAAATGTTCTTCCATGTTGAGAACCAACGCCATCAGATGCCCTTCACTGTATCCAGTCACTGTTATTATACCCATTGAATGGTGTTTGCACATAGAAAGGAGATTAGAGTCAATCTTATTTTTCTATGATTGGGCGAGCGGGGAAGAGCATGAATCAGTCTACATTTCTGAGAATGCAGTGTATATAGTACTTAATGTTATACAGACAATTGCCACAAAACTGGTTGGAAAGAACCGGAAAGTGCTATTCACCTCATCCATCGTTTGGGGTTTCCCAAGTGGGAAACGCCCAGCACGTAGCCATGTAAGTTCCTCAAAACCATTTGGCACGTGGCAAGACAGACATTGAATGTTCCTCATTGGCTGGTATGGCCGACTGTGTATTGGTGATTTTGTATGGCCTGTAAGGATGTTATAAAGATCCAAATGGCCCTCGGCAGGAAAAGAAGCTCCTCTCCCCCTGTGGGGCTGGGGCTTTTTAATTTATTTTGTATCTTTTGAGACTGTGTAGCCGTATAGCTAAGGCAGTTTCCAGACCTCCTGTCCTCCTGCCTCAGCCTCCTCCTCAATGCTGGAATTACAGGCCTGCACAACCATACCAGTCTGAGATGGAGTCTTTCTAGATCACTCAGGCTGGTCTCAAATCCTGGGCTCAAGAAATTCTGCCTTAGTCTCCTGCATAGCTGGAACCACAGGTGTGCAGCCCTGGGTCTGGGTGGGCCTTCTTTTTTAAGTTTGATGTTCGTCTGAGTTTTTTTTCTGTAAATTAAACAGAATGAAGGGTGGGGTCACAGACACTTTTCCTCTGGCTCTTGCTTTGTATTAGGTGAGTAGGAATTCAGAGGGAAGTGGGGGTGGCCCGTTACGGGGGTGAATGTGTGAAAGCAGGGGTTGCCCATGTGTTAGCACAGTGCCGCATGTCCCTGGTGATGCCAGGCCAGACGGTGTGGCACAGACGGCCGCAGGGGCGGCCGGTGGGTGGGCAAGGGCTGACCTCGAGATCTTATAATCTAGTGCAGAAACAAGTCTAGTTTCGCAAGTTACTGTTTGTTTCATTTGAAAAGGTGATGAAATAAAACCATGTGTTTATTTTAAAGCTGCATAGTAAGTCAGAAATTTAGTAAAGTGTCAGGAACTCAGCTGTAACTCGAAGCCCTGAGTTGAGGCCGCGCTTTCACGTCTGACTCCGCGCCCCACCGCTTGATAAGTGCCTTTGACGCTGTGGCGTGCGGTGGAGACGAGCGGGGTCCACCCTGCCCTCCCCCAGCCTCCACCCCCAGAGCCATCCTCAGTGTCGCCAAGTTCCGCGCTTTGTGTTCATCTTGGATATGTATTTGTAGCCTCTCCGTGGTAAACAGGAAAATAAACCATTTCATAGAAAGTAAAAGCCACACACCTTGGCCTACTCTGTGTTATCTGTTGCCTTAACCCCAACGAAAAGTTTATCTTAGCAGGGCCACCTGCACAGCCACCCTCATGTAGTCCGTCTGCTTCCCAGTGAAGCGCACGGGGAAACTAGACAGTAAGCACTGCTCAGTGTACAGGATTGCTCAGTACACGATCACTGTGCACTGTTGGAAAAGCAGATTTTACAGGGAAGCACATTCTCTGCCGGGCTCAGAACACCAGCCCGGCCTGCGTCGCCGCCTGAGGCCTTGGGCTAAGCCCTCCAGCCTCCCTCCCTCACCTGAACTGCGTCTTCTGGACTCTGAAGAGGTGTGGGAGGGTGTGTTCCGGGCACACGCACTGAGGTTTGCCCATCAAGGGTGTGTCTGGATGAGGCTGGGGGGCCCTGTCTGTGTGTGGAGCAAGTACCGTCCACTTAACCCTGGAGCAACCCAGGCGGGAAGGCAGGTCTTCCCCAGTCCCAACAGTCAACCATTGTCAATGCCACCAGGTCCTACAGCCCTCTGTGGGGCAGAGAGATTGTCAATGCCAGCAGATCTACAGCCCGCTGCGGGGCAGAGCAATTATCAATGCCAGCAGATCGACAGCCCGCTGCGGGGCAGAGCAATTGTCAATGCCACCAGATCTACAGCCCGCTGCGGGGCAGAGTGATTGTTGATGCCACCAGATCTACAGCCTGCTGCGGGGCGGAGCGATTGTCAATGCCAGCAGATCTACAGCCCGCTGCGGGGCAGAGCAATTGTCAATGCCACCAGATCTACAGCCCTCTGCAGGGCAGAGCAATTGTCAATGCCAGCAGATCTACAGCCCGCTGCGGGGCAGAGCGGATGTCAATGCCAGCAGATCTACAGCCCGCTGCGGGGCAGAGTGATTGTTGATGCCACCAGATCTACAGCCCACTGCGGGGCAGAGCGGATGTCAATGCCACCAGATCTACAGCCCACTGCGGGGCAGAGCAATTATCAATGCCAGCAGATCTACAGCCCGCTGCGGGGCAGAGCGGATGTCAATGCCACCAGATCTACAGCCCGCTGCGGGGCAGAGCGGATGTCAATGCCACCAGATCTACAGCCCGCTGTGGGGCAGAGCAATTATCAATGCCAGCAGATCTACAGCCCGCTGCGGGGCAGAGCGGATGTCAATGCCAGCAGATCTACAGCCCGCTGCGGGGCAGAGCAATTATCAATGCCAGCAGATCTACACAGCCCACTGCGGGGCAGAGCGGATGTCAATGCCAGCAGATCTACAGCCCGCTGCAGGGCAGAGTGGATGTCAATGCCAGCAGATCTACAGCCCGCTGCAGGGCAGAACAATTGTCAATGCCAGCAGATCTACAGACCGCTGCGGGGCAGAGCGGATGTCAATACCACCAGATCTACAGCCCGCTGCGGGGCAGAGTGGATGTGTTTTCGGCTGTAGATTTGAAGGAGTGTGGATGAAGAGCCAAGGGCAGGGCACGCTGGCCCACGAGCAGCCTCCCCCAGGTAACACTGGACGCCAGGGACCGTGCCTAGCACGACAGACGCGCCTTGGAAGCCCGGTCATCGCTCCGCTGCCTCTCCCCCTCCCCTTGTTCTTGGCTCTGTTCAGAGCCGTGGGCCGCGCGGCCGTCTCGGCTCGCTTTTGTTTAAGCCCCATCCGTCTCATCTGGCCAAAGCCACGCGTGGCCTCCTCAGCCTCCGCGGTCGATGGAGCCGTGAGTCTTCTCCGTAAGACCGGCTTCTGGAGTTCGGGTCCTCCAGGCTTTCTTCACCCCCCCTCCAGCCTCTCCAGAACTCAGTCCTGTGGCAACGGTGCACGCGCCCCCAGCAGCCTTGCCTACCATACTGGCAAATCCCATGAACTCAGGCTTCTGCGCTACTGTATTTGACACCTGCATTTACTTGATTCAGATAGAGTCTGTCCAAAACGAAATTCCAATGCTGCAATCCCAGCATTCAAGCTGCAGTAGAATCAGGAAACCAAGGTGAGCTCAGCTATTTAGCTCCCGACACCAGAAACCTCGGAGTCCTACTCATCGGTTCATTTTGCACGGAACTGATGAGAGAGACTGGTTTTACCTCTGCAGTCTGAGCAGCCCTCACCAGGGCACAGCCTGCTGCCGTAAATGCTCCAGACTTCCACCATCACCCTGCTTCCCACCGTCCACTTTCAACCGACTGGTGCAGGTAATCCTTTCAAGATAAGAGTCAGATGCTGCTGCTTGCAATGCTCCCATGGCTTCCCACCGAGTAAAGTCTTCCCAAAACCCCCAGTCCTTTAGTGACTGCGAAGTCCTCCTGTCTCCCTGTCTGTCTGTAGAGGCCCTCACCTTGCTGTCTCAGATGCCGGGTCACTCCTGCCAAGGCCATCTGCAGAGCTGCATGAGCAGCTCCCCTGAACGCCTTCAATGGCCTTTTACCTTTGAATGCAGGTGCTTTAATTTAAGTATATCAACGAAAGCCCTTGCCCCGTTTTCCATGACATTTATAACCCTTCTAACTTTGATGGTGTCCAATGAGTGGGTGCCTCTCTACTTGCCATTCCAAGTATAGGAAGGGGGGCGGCTTGTTCTCTGATCCTAAACCTCTGGCCAAGACAGCAAGTACGATAATGAGTGCTCACAGAATTGTTGAGTGTGCTTCCAGTATCTTGAAAATACGAAGAACATACTATTGGTAACAATGTGCTGTGAGGATGAAAATGGTTTTTAGGGTGTTTAGCATCTGCATCAGAATGCAAGACACGGCTTCTGTAACAAACTCACAGCAGAGAAAAGTGAAAGTACGATCACGAGCTATGAAGACCCTTCAGCTCAGCTAAGATGCGAACACGTTAAAGCGACTCTCCAGGACGAGAATCGCCAAGCACAGCGCAGGCCCGTGTGGAAGCGGCGAGGCACAGAATGGTATAGGGAAAGTGAGCCAGCACCAGTTGCCCAGGCCTACGTCCCAGCTACGCAGGAGGCCAAGATCCAGACACAAAAAGTCCCCGAAACTCCCCTCTCGGAAATAACCAGGCAAAGGCCAGCTAGAAGTGTGGCTCACGTGGTGGAGCATGAGCTGAGCAGGTGAAGGCCCTGAGATCAAATCCTGGTCTCTCTCTCTCTCTCTCTCACACACACACACACACGGGAGAGAGACAGGAAACTACCCCTGTGGTGCTGAGGAATCAAACCCATCACCACAGACACCGTCCACATCCGTCCTCCCCTCTACGAGGCTAATCAGGATGTCCTGGCTGGTGGAAGGGGGCCGGCGCCGATGGTGTCTGGTGATGGTGCCATTGCTGACATCCACTTCGGGGGGGGGCTCTGGGGGGATGTAGAGGTCTGCATGGACTCTGGCATTGGAGAGGAACAGGAGTCACGTAGTGAGAGGACTTGGGGACGAGGTGACTGCGGCGGAACACCATATTTGAGAACAGTAAAATGGCAAGCGGAAGGCGACTGGTCAAGAATTTAAGGCAAAAACCTTTTACAGAGCAGTTAAAGAAGCTTCCATTTCCCAAGGCTGAAGAGCAGAAGGGGCAGAAGTCAGGACCTAGCCTTAACTGTGAGGTACTGACTTCAAACAAGAATGAATTCTGGGGGCTGGGAAGGTGGCTCAGTGGTAGAGCGCTTGCCTCGCATGCATGAGGCCCTGGGTTCAAGTCCTCAGCACCACATAAGCAGAAAAAGCTGGAAGTGGCGCTGTGGCTCAAGTGGTAGTGGCTAGCCTTGAGAAAAAGCAGCTCAGGGACAGCACCTAGGCCCTGAGTTCAAGCCTCAGGACTGCCAAAATGATGGTGGTGGTGGTGGTGATGATGATGATGAATTCTGAGCCTGGGTAGGTGTGTGCCCAAGTCAGAGCTCCGCAGGGGAAGGAACGGCACCTGGACGTGAGGTGGAAGCCCCTCAGGAGCCAGAGTCTTCGGATTCTGCTGAACTTTTGGGTCCTGCAGAAGTAACCTAACCCTCAACTCCCCCGACTTGCCTTTGCTCAAACGTGATGCTGAAACTCAACCAAGGCGATGCAGCCGGGCGCCATAGCTCACGCCTGTAATCCCAGCTACTCAGGAGGCTGAGATCTGAGGATCATGGCTCAAAGCTAGCCCGGGCAGGAAAAGTCTGCGAGACTCTTTTTTTTTTGTCGGTCGTGGGGCTTGAACTCTGGGCCTGGGTGCTGTCCTTCAGCTCTTCAGCTCAAGGCGAGCGCTCTACCACTTGAGCTACAGCGCCACTTCCGGTTTTCTGGTGGTTTATTGGAGATAGGAGTCTCACGGTCTCTCCTGCCCGGGCTGGCTTTGAACTGCGATCCTCAGATCTCAGCCTCCTGAGTAGCTAGGATTACAAGCGTGAGCCACCAGCGCCCGGCTTCTGCGAGACTCTTATCTCCAATAAACCACCAGAAAACCAGAAGCGGCGCTGTGGCTCATGTGGTAGAGTGCTTGCCTTGAGCTGAAGAGCTGAGGGACAGCGCCCAGGCCCAGAGTTCAGCCCCATGGCCAACAACAACAAAAAAAGATAATGATGATGGCACATCCTGAAATCAGACTGTACCTCCCAACCTGCCACCAGACTCCAACGACATTGAAGATCAAGACAGAGGCTCAGGAGTTTACTCCACACTTCCAAAGATGAGGTGGGTCATGAGCAACACTGGAACTAAAAGGCAAAGAATCACCAGGTCCACCCTATCACACCAGGCTGCTCACAATTTCCAGGATCCGTGCAACGTTTGAACATAGGATGTCTTGCTCAAAAAGCAAGCACATAAAGCTCTTCCTTCTAAAAACATGTTAGAAAGCATCACGGGGTCAATGCCAGCTCTCATTGGGGAAATGCATATCAAAACCACATCGAGATACATCTAACACCCATTAGGATGCTTATTACCTTAAAAGAACAAGAGTTTTGATGGCTCAAGCCTGTAACCCTAGCTACTTGGGAGGCAGAAAAGCTTCATGAGACTGTCTCATCCAATGACTGCACATAGTGGCTCACCTGTCATCCCTAGAAATGCAGAGATGCACAAGTAGCAGGATCACAGCCTAGCTAACCCAGGAATGAAGGGAGATCTTATCCCCAAAAGAACCAGTGCAAGTAGGGGTGACTGGCAATAGAGAACCCAGACAAAGCCCTAAATTCAATCCCCAATGGTACAAAAAAAATGGTGGTGAGGATATGAAGAAATTGAAATCTTTGTACCCTGATCGGGGTACAATAACTAGGGATAGCCATTATGAAAATCAGACAAACGTGTGTAATCCGATCAGATCCTATTAACTGTTAGTGGTTAACTAGTTGGAAATCAGTACTGCCTTACTCACATATACCCAGTAACTCGTAACAACCTGGCCCCAGGGAAAGAGACCTCAAGAAGGTCTTGGGTGTGTGTGGGGGGGAATCCTAGGGGTCTTTTGTTCTCTGTGATGGATATAAAATCAATAATAAATCCATCTGTTAGAACTGTCTGACTAGTGCTCTACTACTTTGAGCCACAGCGCCACTTCTGGTTTTCTGGTGGTTTGTTAGCGATAAGTCTCACAGACTTTCCTGCCTGGGCTGGCTTTGAACCGTGATCCTCAGATCTCAGCCTCCTGAGTAGCTAGGGTTACAGGCATGAGCCGCCACCGGCGCCTGGTCTCTGTTGGTCACACCTTCTGGAACAGCACTCTGGGCTGGCAGACGGTACCCAGCAGTCCACAGGGGTTTTTAAGTACTGGGAGAGTGTCAAGCACAGTCTGCATGCTTAATGTGAATGATCTCGACACCAGTTACTCTGTTACACTCTGTTCCTGTGTAGAGGTATTCTGGTTGCTGCTGGCAGCTGCCACTAATGCTCTTGTTAGCATTAGCAAAATACAGCCGCAGACTGGCCCAGGCAAAACGTGAGCAAGACCCTATTTCAACCAACAAGCCGAGTGTGGTGGTAATCCCAGCTACTGGGAAGGTATAAAGGTCCAGGATGGTCTGTGCTAAAGGATCAGAGCTCTGGCTAGCGAAATGAGACCCTCAGTTCAAACCTCAGTACCCTCAAAACAAAAGTCGTTTTTAACAACAAAAAATGCTAGTGATTAGTGGACCATAGCTTATTTTATGAGGAAATTAAGAAAATTTCATCATTTTGACCATTTTTCCCATTAGTCTTTGCTCTTGCTGATAGACCTCCAAACGAAGTCTGATGGTTACCCTGTGAGTAACACTTGTCTTTCCTATTTTACCCTCCCTGCGTGGAGGGGCCTCTTTAGCGTTGTGAAGATGCAACCAACATTTGTAAACCCTCTACTTCAAACACACAGCACACGGCAGCCCCCACAGCAGCAGCCCCCACAGCAGCCCCACAGCCAGCCATTCTCGGAAGCGCCTTGCAGTGCTCACGGGCAGCCTCAGCTTCCAACTTTCTCCCTGGGGCATTATTTCCTGTTGCGTATGTTTTGCCGATGTTTTCCCCAAAAGTTTCCATTATCCTGTCCACTCCAAACGTTTGCCTTGCCTTCCACAGCTGGCCTGACTCACTTTGCAGTGACTTGCATTTGCTGCACGCACGGCTGCGTCCACTTGGGCTTCACGGCGCGGCTGAGCCTTCCACAAGCTCCTGCTGCCTGCACAAATACTGCGCCACGAACAAAACCTACCCACTTCGAACCCATTGCTGTTGAGCCTTAAAGTCCATCTTCATTTCACTCCCCTCAGCTCCTCTCCCCTCCGTCCAGACTGAATCACCTTTCAAGGCCAGCTCACTGGAGAGCCACTAAGTCTTGTTTATCCTAAAAACTTGGCCAGCGTATTGGGAATTCTGAACAGTAAGCTCTACTTCAGGGGAGACTTTAGGGGGAGAGAAAATAGCTTTCCCAGAAGCAGGCGGCCAATCCAGACTCGAGCCAATCCAGTTTTTTAACATTTCGAACGACTTCTCCCTCCTTTGTTTCATTATAAGGAGGGCTGGTTGAAGGCCACGGAGGCCTGGTCGCTTTCAAACGCGGGCCACGACTGTGCTTGTAAACAGGTTGTTTGTCTGCTCCTCCTGTTTCCTGCTTGGGTCCATTCATCAGAAGGGCGGAGTATTTCTGAAAGGGGCTTCTGAAGAAACACTTGCTGGACTGCGTTAATTAGAAATACAAGACTGCTCTAGAGAGACTGATGAGTCCCTTCTTGGCATTCTGCTTGAAACTGAAGCCGATACCTCCAAGTAAATACTGGGCGCTTGCATCTGCCAGCAGCCCCAACCGTAAACTCACTCCAGATGTGTCTCAAGTCGTAAGTATGATTTAACAATGACACGTTTAAATGGAAGCGTAACTTTTCCCCATAACTAATTTGATTGCTAAAAATAAGTGGAGTAAGACTTTTATATTTATAGGAGATCCCTGAGTGCAGGGGTCCGTGGGTAGGTGGGAGGGATCGTGTGCCAAAAGGAGAGGTCTGCTCACCTCTGGATGGACTAACATCCCAATAAAGCCTTTGTGAGTTGAAAATATCTGGCTGTAAATGCATTTCACAGATCTGACCTATTGAACAACATAACCTAAGCAACACAGTGCTCTGGGAAGTATCAGGTGTTGAGCCCAGTGGTCCTGAGCGTTCGTGAGGGCTGGGGTTCAGCGCCTCTGCCCAGCAGCGCATCGCACTGCACCTGCGTTGTATCGCAGATGCACTGCGCCACCTCCCCCAAAAATCAAAGGTCAAAATCTGAAGTGTGGTTTCGATGGGCTGTTATCACTTTTTATATTATTGTAAAGTTGAAAAACTGTGAAAACATTAAGTTGGAAGAATCTGTATTTTGGCTGTAATATATAACTATTAACCAAAGCTTATTTAGACATAGAAAGGAGGGATTTTACTGAACGTAAATTATTCTTAAATAAATGCATTTATATTACAGAATACAAAAATAGAAACTGAAATCTCATGTATCCTAATTTCTATGGGCATTTTGCTATACGTATAGATATCTTTTATGTATAAAATAGATATTTAAAAACCTAGGGTGACATTGGGTAGCAGTTTTATAGTTTCACTCAACACAATATTTTATATACCAATCATCTTCTGAAACTTTACTGCTGACTTTTTTATTTTGTGATGTATGCTATAGTTTCTTCAACCACTCCCTTAGTAATTGAAAGTTAAGGGTTTCCTGACAGTAGTTTACAATTATAAAGTATCTCATCAATATTGTTAAAACCCAATGGCCACTTGCATGTATACAAAGTAAAATGGAATGATTTTCATTAAACAACAAGAAGATATTGTATGCTATACTGATACAAAATCACAGGCTTAAAAACTGGTCCAAAGCCAGGCACTGGGGGGCTCACTCTTTTCATCCTAGCTACGCAAGAGGCTGAGATCTGAGGATTGCAGTTCGAAGCCAGCCTCTACAGGAAAGTGTGTCAGACTCTTCTCTCCAAATAAACCACCAGAAAAAGCCAGAAGTGTCTCTGTGGCTCAAGTGGGAGAGCACTAACCTTGAGCAAAATCAGCTCAGAGCCAGCACCCAAGACCAGCAAAATAAAACAAAACAGTGTGGCCCATGCTGGATGCTAGTAGCTCACCCCTGTAATCCTAGCTACTCAAGAGGCTGAGATAGGACAGTTCGGGGTTCAAAGCCAACCAGGAAGAAAAGCCTGTGAGATTACTTGCAATTAACCACCAAAAATCCAGAACTGGAGAGGTGACTCAAGTGGAAGAACACCAGCCTTCAGTGATAAAGCTAAGAGAGAGCATGAATTCCTGAGTTCAAGCCTGAGTACTGGCATAATTGATAGGTAGGTGGGTGGATGGATAGATAGATAGACAGACAGACAGACAAAAGTGGTTTATTTAACCAGTTCTGGTAGCACCCCTTGTAATCCCTGCACTCAGAGGGCTGACCCTTTTTGGAAGAGTGGTTCAACCAAACAAATAGAAGGAACAGCTCCCAAGAGCATCTATTCCTGAGCTTGTTCTGTTTCTCTAGGTGAGATGAAGGCTGATAAGGTCAGGATAACCATTTTCCATGTCGGCTGTAATTCCTCATAAACACCAGTATAAATCAGCAGCTGCTGTGTCTTTGTGTCTTGGATTTCACAATGGGGGGAAATAGTCATACCTTCACCGGAAGCATCCTAATTAAAGTCAACGGAGCCATGGGTATTTCCCGGATGCTCCTGAGCCTGAGCCTTGGCCTCCATGTACACCTCTGCATTCCTGGGCAGAGCACTTCAGCCCGTTTTAGATCACCACTCACGCTAGGATCTTGGACAAAGCCACATTTTTTTCTCATCTGTAACACATTATGGTAATGACAGTACTTACTTTATAAGTGTTTTATGGAAGATCGGTGAAGTCAGTCTGGTAAAGTGCTTAGCCTGGCTCCTAGCACATGATAAACCCAATCACCGTCAGCTCTTGTTATTGTTATAATCTGCGCCTCTGCTGCTCCTGTGGCTCTTTCCCCTTTGCATATAAACACGTGAAGATGTTTTTATCTTAGCATAATAATAGTCCTTGGGCATTAACTTTTATTTCTTTTCCTCCCTTTTATTTCTCTCAACTCATATTCTACCTTTGTCTTCAACAACGCACACACAGCCTAGGAGAAGGCCTGAGGAGCCGATAATGCTGACCCGGCCCCAGCCCCGGTCAAGTTCCCGGGTGATTCAAGGACACAGCAAGGGCACGGCACTGAGGAAGAGCCTGAGCCTACGGGTGGATGGCTGTCCGTCGCAATTCTTGGTTCTCTGACTTTCTAGATGTGGTCTTGGGCCAATTTTTGTCTCTGCCCTCTCTGACTCTCAGCTGACTCAGACCAATAAGGTGGGAATGAAAATACCTTTGCAAGATGGCACAGTGAGTTGAAACAGATCACACACAGGGCACAGAGCGCATCTGCCGCAGCGCACTTCATGTGCAGCGTGAACGCATCGCCATCTAAAACACCAAGCGTGTCTACCGGGGCTCAGAATGATCTGCCGAAAATGGCTCTAGGACAATTGGAGATCTGTTTGACACCATCTTTGCGTTGAATCGTTTGATAAAAGACGGAACTGAGCTTTGTGGCAGGAGCAGGTGCTCTGTCTGGGGTCAAGATGCTGGTGGGCCTTGGTATCCCTTCCAAGTTTCTAAAAAAAGAATCGGTGGTAGTGATGGGAATTAGGACTCAAGATGACGGACGGACCTCAGAGAAATGACTTTGCCGTTCATTTTCTCCTGGACCGCGGCGGGAATTATCACCTCTGTCACCAACAGGGAGAAAGACTCCACCAGATGAACGGAACGAAGGCTCTCTGGCTGGCAGAAGAGACGAAGCTATGTCTCGCAACCAGGGCTCAGACTCTGCGTCTAGGGCCTTTCAACAAGGCAGAGTTCAGGGCTCGAGTTGCGTTTCCTACGGAACGGGAACTCAGCGTGGATATTTTGGGCATGGAGGACAATTAGGAGGCAAGTGGGGCACAGGAAAGATTAGGGTAACAATTTGCAGGGTGTGGTGAAGAGGAGACCCGGGCTCGAAGGGCTGCTGAGAAGCTAACACACACTGAGTAAAAGAACGCGGGGGGATTCTGAAGACATAGCCGCCAAATCTTGGCAATTAGCGGGGAGCCAGCTGCCCTGGCACATTATTCCAGCCACAGCAGAGGCGGAGAGCTAAAGGATTGTGGGTTTTTTTTTCTTTTGGCTTATGTTGTGCTGAGGAATCGAACCCAGGGCCTCAGGCATGCAAAGCAAGCGCTCTACCACTGAGCCACCTTCCCAGCCCAGGATTGTGGGGTTTTGTTTTGTTTTGTTTTTTGGCTAGTCCTGGAGCTTGAACTCAGGGCCTGGGCACTGTCCCTGAGCTTCTTTTGCTCAAGGCTAGCACTCTACCACTTAAGCCACAGCACCACTTCCAGCTTTTTTTGTGTGTATGTGGTACTGAGGGCTTCATGCATGCGAGGCAAGCACTCTACCACTGAGCCACCCCCCAGCTCCAGGATTGTAGTTTGAAGCCAGCCTGGGGAGAAACAGCTATAAGACTCCATCCCAGAAATAATCAGCAGCCGAGCACCAGTAGCTCACGTCTGTCATCCTAGCTACTCAGGAGGCTGAGATCTGAGGATCAAGGTTCAAAGCCAGCCTGGGTCAGGAAAGTCCGTGAGACTCTTATCTCCAATCCACTACCAGAAAACTGTAAGTGGTGCTGTGGCTGAAGTGGTGGAGCGCTTGCCTTGAGCTGAAGAGCTGAGGGTCAGCGCCCAGACTCAGAGTTCAAGCCCCACAACTGACAAAAAAAATTAAATAATAATAATCAGCAAAAAACAGGACTGGAGGCATGACTCAAATCATAGAGTGCTGGCTGAGCCAGGGTAAGGCCAGGAGTTCAACAACAACAACAACAAAATAGTGACCACTGACTGTACATAAAGACTCAGAAAAGTGCAGGGTGGCAGGTGACTGGCTGGACAGACAGGAGGAGTGCAGCCCCCATCTGTCAGGGATGCAGGGTAGCTGGACAGGAGCAAGCCTGGACAGGACTTTAGCTGGGCTGGGACGGGGCATGAGAAGAGGATCACACCCTCATGCTGGAGCCTGGAAGTACTACGCAATGGAGAAGTCTAAAGCGGCGAATTCCTTGGGAGGTTATGGTTTAAGGCGTAAGAAAGATGATGTGGGGTTTTTTTTCCTGCTATTATATAACACATTACCCAAAACTTAGTCCAGGAAGTCAATGGGAATGGGCTGGGCGCCGATGGCTCATGCTTGTAATTCTAACTACTCAGGAAGCAGAGATCTGAGAATTATGGTTCAAAAGCCAGCCTGGGCAGGAAAGTGTGTGAGACTCTTATTTCCAGTGAACCACCAAAAAGCTGGAAGTGGCGCTGTGACTCAAGTGGGAGAGCACTAGCCTTGAACAACAACAACAAAAAAGCTCATGGACAGTGCCCAGGCCTTTAGTTCAAGCCCTAGGATTGGTGTATAAAACAAAACCACCAGAAACCCAACGCGCAGTGCACCTAGAAGTGGCATGTGCAAGGCTCTGGGTTTGATTCCCTAGCAACACACACACACACACCCAGACACACCCAGACACACATACACACACACACACACACACACACCATTTCCTATGTCACAGTTTCTGCAGGTGAGTCCTGAAGCAAGTTAGGTTCCAATCAAAGTGCCTGGGTTGTAGGAGCCATTCTCAAACTCACAGGCCTATCACTGCTGCACGTTGGCCTTTGTTCCTCATCTGGGCTTCCCAGCCCCTATCCTCTCCTCATGTGGCTGAGCTGAGTGCAGGGGGATCATCTGAGAGGCCCAAGAAGGAATCCCAAGGTAAGGATGTCACAGTGCTTTATAATCGAGTCTCAGGCAAGCCAGTGTTACTGGTATGCAGTCCCACCGTACTACAAGGTGGGCAAAGATTTGCATGCACTGGGATCTTTGAGGGCTACTTTGAAGTCTTGCACCCAAAGATGAGCTCTCCAAAGATTGCATAGAGTGAGAAAGAGAAAGGAGGAGGAAGAATCTGCGGACGGAGCGGTGGGACACGCGGGGATCTGGAGGCGTTAGGCTCTTTGCCCGGCTTGTCTGGGCCTAGTGTGATGGTGTCCTGTAAGCGCTGTCTGTCTGCCCTTGGCTGTCTGTCTTTGGCAGAGTGAGGCTGAATTAGGAAGGAGAGACATCAGCACTGAGCCTGCTCCCAGCCTCTCCCCTTACCACCGTGTCATTTCTGGCAGAGGCCACTCTTTAGGAAACGTGGCTTCTCTTATGGTAAACCCATCAGCAAGTGGCTAAGAAACAGGAGAAGATGCTGCGAGTAACGAAGACAAAGCAAGCTTTCTCCTCTTCGTCAGTTTCAGGAGAAAATGATGAGAACCAACAAGCAAGAAGGAAAACAGCCGGGGGTGGGCGGGGAGTGGGGGGGAGCCGCTTCCATGAATAACGAAATATCTGTTCCTCAGGAAGAGACTTGCATGCGAACTTGAAGGAAAAATGAGAAAAGCAGAAGGTAGAATAGGATGGATCCTAACTTCAAACACCACAGTGTGGGGGAAGACAGGGAGGCCAGGCCAGCAAGGACAGGAGAGTGCTGCAGAACCAAAGCGCTCCAAAGGCAGGTGGGCGTGGGAGCAGGCGCACGGACGGCCACGCACCTTCGTAACACCCAGTGGCGTCATTAGCTGACTGCACGGCCATGCCTGGCTGTTAAAGGATAAACAAAAGAACAGGTAATAGGCTCGTGGTGTGTCTCAGGTGGCAGAGCACCTGCCTACAAAGCGTGGGTTCAAACTCAGTATCATGTACAAGAGGAAAGAAGAAGAAAGGAGAAAGAGAAGGAAGAAATTGCAGCCACCACCAGTGGCTCAAGAGGAGACTAACTCAAGCGAAACAAAACAGAACACATTACAAGACTTTCTCCCGTCTCAACCAATAAAAGGTTGGGTGTGGCAACCCGTGTCAGTCATTGAACTGTGTGAGGAAATCGGAAATAGGATGATGACGTCTAGACCAGCTCAGGCATGAACACCAGGCCCTATTTTAAAAAGAAGTACAGCACACAGGGATGGAGGTATGGCTCCACTGGTAAAGCACCTACTTAGCAAGTGTAGTACCCTGAGTTCAAACCTTGGTTCAGGAAGGAAAGAAGGAAAGTAGGAAGCAAGGAAGGAAGGAAGGGGGAGGGAGCAAGGAGGAAGGAAGGAAGGAAGGAAGGAAGGAAGGAAGGAAGGAAGGAAAGAGGGAAGGAAGGAGGGAAGGAGGGAAGGAGGGAGGGAAACAGGAGTAATTGTGCACTGAGCCCCTGAACAACGCCCCTCCTAGCACACCCAGCTGCCTGTCTTGCCAGGCCCAGGCTGCTCAAACCTCCAACAACAACAATTCCTCCCGCAGCTGGCCTGACACACCCCGTGAGCCTCTTCCTGGCCGTGTGTGCTGGAGACCCCCTGGCTCCAGGCAGGAAATGGAGATGGAATGCTGTGTGAGGGTGCGGACAGCGTTGCCTCCCTTGGGGGAAAAGCGGCTCCGGGTCCAGAATTCCAGGAGGGGGGCGGCAGGGGACCGGGGTGCTGGCCTTGGGAGGCAGGAAGCCGAAAGCGGCTGGTGTTGGCTGCTGCACGTGGGGCTGGGCGTTTCCTGGCTCCTGCGAGCCTCTCTCTGCTCTGAGGAGAATCCCTCTGGCTCATGAAAGCACACGGGTGCAGAAAATCAGCTGTTAATCCTCCAAGCTGTGCACAAGCTGTCCTTCACTGAAGGCCTTTATTGACTGCAGTATAGGAGACCAGCAAATTTCCTAGAGTCCTGATTCATGGAGGAGTGACTGGAAAGTTTCAGGCTTTCTGGCCAAGTAAGGGCAGACTGGTGAACTAGCCAGAACGTGGGAAACGGAGGCATCAGGAAGAGGTTTACTTTCTGCTTCTGACCCCAGCCCTCGGTTCTTCTCTGGAAAGGCTCTGGTGGCCCCAGTGTCCTCTGGACATGTCCCCAGGATCCTCCTGGAGAGGGAGATGCTCAGATCCCAGTGGGCAGCATTGGGGGGGAGCAGAATGTGGGTGCTCCATCAATCTCTATCATCGTATCAGACCCCAGCGGGCAGAGACGGCCGACTATAGCCATGCTGACTGAGGAAAGCTTGGTGGCTTAAACAACGGCCACGTCTTTTCCTCTGAGCCCACAAGGTGCCAGGACACCTAAGGAAGTTTGAGGGGTCCTGGTGGCAGCTTTTGCCTGGCACCCAAAAACTCAGGCTGAAGCCAGAGAGAATGGCAGGGGTTGCTAAGCTTTTCGCCTCTGGCCGGATCCCCACGGCTGGACAGTGCGGGACGACGCAGCTGGCTGGCAGCTGAGAGGGAAAGAGCGGCGGTGTGCGTGAGAGCAGTGCTTGGTGGAAGGGCTGGGAGAATGGGCGAGACACCCAGAGGGACAGCCAATGGCAGGCCCTGCACGATGGGAAGCTGGCTGTGGAAAGCAAGCCACTATGAACAGAGAGAGCTGGAGAGAGCCACGAGCCATCACCTGAAGAAGGGAGACGACTCAGGTTTCTCTTGCTCAGGAATTTTTTCTCCGTGGGGAAGGCAGCCCAGGAGTGATGTTAGTTCTGTTCACAGAAAGAAAACGTTCACCTGGTGCCTGCCCAGCACTGTGGCTCACACCTGTCATCCCAGCTACTCAGGAGACTGAGGGCTGAGGCTCCAGGGTTCAGAGCCAGCCCAGGCAGGCCATTCCAAGAGAATCTTATCCAGATACGCACACTTTTGTTCTTAGGACCAGGGGCAAGGGAAGAAGGGCTCCGCTTCCCCGGTGAGGTCCTGACCTTCTCTTCTGGCTGGCCGCTCTGTCCTGGCCTTGCGGGGGGCGGGGGGCCCGTGTGCTGCGCTCCACCGCCGGGGTGGAAATAAAGCCCAGGAGCATCCTTACCACCATCGCACAAGCACACCTGCTGCCTGAGCCGTGCAGGAGTGTGCAAACGCAGAGCAGGGCGGAAATGTGAGGACGATTCTTGGGGTACATACGGGGGGGCACCCTCCCTCCCTCTCTTTATAGAAATTCGAAACAGACTTCTGGGCGGCTGCTTCCTGAGACTCCAGCCAGTATTAGGAAAGCAGTCCCCCACCCCACCCGCGCGGGCCCTCCCAGGCTCACGTGGCCACGTCTTTCTCGGGCCCCCCACTACATAAGCGCCCGTGGAGCTCGGGCTCGGGCCAGGGCCCCCTCGGGACAGCGGAGGGCGTCCAGCCGCACCATGCCGGCCGCCCAGCTGCTGCTTCTGGCCTGCCTGGCGTGGGCCACGGGGGCCAGGACAGCCCAGCTCCGGAAGGCCAATGACCGGGGCGGCCGGTGCCAGTACACCTTCACAGTGGCCAGTCCCAGCGAGGCCAGCTGCCCCGAGGAGGGCCAGGCCATGCCGGCCGTGCGGGACCTGCAGAGAGAGAGCAGCGCCCAGCGTGCGGACCTGGACGCCGCCAGAGCGCGACTCGGGGCCCTGGAGAGTCTCCTCCACCGCCTGCTCTCGGGCCAGGCTGCCGGGCCTCAGGATGCCCACGGGAGGCTGCAGGCAGAGCTGGACACCCTGAGGGACGAGCGGGAGCAGCTGGACACCCGAGCCCGGACGCTGGAGGTGGCCTACAGCAACCTCCTCCAAGATCACTCGGTCCTGGAGGAGGAGAAGCGGCGGCTGGGGCAAGAGAAGGAGGATCTGGCCAGGAGGCTGGAGAGCAGCAGTCAGGAGGTGGCCAGGCTGCGGCGGGGCCAGTGCCCCTGCGCCCCCGAGGCCTCCCGGGACGTCCCGCCGGCCTCCGGGGAAGGTAAGGCTGCAGGCAGGTGGGTGTCCATGGCGACCGGGCGCAGGCCCCAGAGCTGCACTTGTAGGACGGGGGGCTGCGTGTCAGCCTCTCCCGCACAGAGCGCTAGTGACTCAGCCTGGGAGCTTGCAGAGTGCTGACAGCCAGCACCATGCCCGTCCCTGGGAAGCTGTGCTAGCCCACGGCAAAAAGAAACACAGGGGCTGAGCGAGAGGTGTGCAGCGTGGGGACAGGCGGCAGCCTCCTTGGCACACTGTGCTCCAAGTCTTTGCTCAGAAGTGATGATTCTGGTCTTCCCGTGGGAAAATAACCTCACTGTGTGCGAAGATAAAGGCTTAATAACTAAAAAAAACAAGTCTTTTTGCTTGTTTTTGCACCTCACACTTTGGCAGAGGAGACAGCTGTTCGTCTCTCGATGGCTTGCTTTGGAAGGTTCCCTCTTTTGGTTCAATCTGAGAATCTCCCTTTTTATTTCCCCATACAGCTTTATGAGGTGGCATCCACCTGCTGACCACACAGCACTCGCTTATTGAGAGATGGGCTATGTGTGAGTGTGTGTGAGTATGTGTGAGTGTGTGTGTGTGTGAGTGTGTGTGTATGTGTGAGTGTGTGTGTGTGAGTGTGTGTGAGTGTGAGTGAGTGTGTGAGTGTGTGAGAGTGTGTGAGTGCGTGTGAGTGTGTGTGAGTGTGTGTGTGTGAGTGTGTGTGTGAGGGGACAAAGCACATTTTTCCCATGGGCTTGAGGACAGCAGTTGGGTCACTTTGCATGAAAATGTGCTCCCCCAAATTCACTGCTTAGTAGCTTCTTTTCTCTTCTTATTCCATGAGAAAATAGCAAGAAAATTCAGTTGTAATAATTAATCTGGATTCTTTAAAGATAGTAGTATCAAGAAAGAAAGAAAAAGAGCTATAGCTAGGCACCAGTGGCTCATGCCTGTAATTCTAGGTACTTATACTCTGGAGGCTGAGACCTGAGGATCAAGATTTGAAGCCAGCCTAGGTAGGAAGATCCCCTTTGAGACTTGTATCTCCAATTAAAATGGGAAGTGGAGCTGTGGCTCTAGTGATAGAGTGCCAGACTTGAGCAAACAGGCTTAGTGACAGCACCCAGGCCCTGAGTTCAACTCCCAGGACAAAAAATTTAAAAAGAGCTGTATTCCAGTGGTAAATCACTTGCCTGCCATATGCAAGTCCTGGTTTAATTCCTAGCACTGTGAAAATAAAAGGAAAGGCCTTGCCCGAGGTTAAGGGAGACTGAGAGACAGGGTAGCCAAATGGAACAGGTAATGCTTCATTGGCTCCTTCATGGAGGAAGAGCATGCTACAAGGGAAAAGTTCAGGACAGCTGAGGAGATTTGAACGTAGACTGCTCATTGGAGTATGCAGTCTATGCGGTCACACAATTCTCCATTCTGGAGGTGGAATGTTAGCATTATAAAGGAAAATATCCTTGCTCTAGGAAGACACCTGCTCACTGCTTAAGGTTGAGCTGTTCAGATGCTTGCAACCTGTTCCCAAACATTCCAGGAAAGAGCAAATATAGAGAGAATGGGAAGAAAGGGAAAAAAAAAACATAATAGCATAAGACCTGGCGAGGTGAGTGGCACTTGGCGTGCATTACTTTTTGTGGTTTCGGAGACCTGGGGTGCGTTATCATAATTATCTGCCAGCGTTTCTATACACTTGAAGAGCTCCAAAATAATACAGTGGGAAAACTTTTTTTTTTTAAAGGGGGATTCTGCATGGAAGACAAGATCTGAATATGTTGATGCTAAAAATCTAACGCCTGAGTGTGGCCGGGGGCAAACTAACTCCGCGCCTCCACTCTGTGTCCCTAATGTGACAAAATTAACTCCGCGCCTCCACTCTGTGTCCCTAATGTGACAAAATTAATTCCGCGCCTCCACTCTGTGTCCCTAATGTGACAAAATTAACTCCGCGCCTCCACTCTGTGTCCCTAATGTGACAAAGAAGCCCCTGCCCTCATTGCTATGGGATTCAAATGAAGTAAAGTAACTATATGGTATAAAAGATTTTTTTTAAAAAAACTTCTCTGTTGTTGGAATGAATGGGTGAGATCCAGTTCTGCATTTCTCCACCAAGGAAAGTGAGCTTCTAACAGGCCGTGGGGCACAAGGCTGCACAGCCCCAGGGCACACAGCCCTGGGTGTGGGGGGGGAGGTCAATGCAGAGCTCAGAGTTGAACTTGAGTCTGAGAGAGCAAATGACAGTTTGTTATTAACAGAAGTAGCACGAGGCATTATGATATAGACTGTGGGCTGGATGAATTACACTGTCAGCGTGTGTGTGTGTGTGTGTGTGTGTGTGTGTGTACACGCATATGAAAACAGCAGCAAGATTTCGCCTGTTTACGGTCTTGTGGTCATTTAACTCATCTTTGGGGGATTTATCAGATGTATTTTCTAATTTTATTTTACTGTCCTTTCCAGCTGCTCTAGTTTGGAAACAGGGAAACAGCTCATTCTACGAAGTCCCAACTTGGACTTTTTTTTCTGGGGTTGGATAGTTTTGTGTAGGGGTTGACCGGCATCTGGGGCTCACGGCTCATTTTTCCAAATGTGGAAACTGAGGCCCAGAAAGGCCATTCCATTTGCCCAGGGCCATCTACCCAATGATGGCCGAGCTTGAACTAGAATCCTGCCCACTATCCCTGAGAATCACTGACCACAGGACCCCAGCCATGCTGCTGCTGTCCGTCCTACCCACAGGAGGCAGAAAGACGCAGAAATGCTTGAAGCAAAGAGCGTCTCACGGTCTGAGATGTGGGAGGTACAAGCGCGTTGAGTGCCTGGAACGTAAGGGTGAGGGGAACGGCAAAAGCTAAAGCCTAGGGTTCGGCTGGTGGACAGCCTGGCTGGCACGGAAGCACGCAGTGTTTGAAGCCACGTTCGGCAAGGAAGGGAGGCTGAGCACCACGCCTCCTCACCAGGAGCTTCGATTGTTATCACTGCTTTTTTCTATTATCATGTGCTTATTTCATGGGAAAAAAAGTCTTGGAATGACAGATACATAGATACTTAAAAATATGCCAGAAAACAGACACAAACACACACACAGATACACACAGACCCACGCACGCACACACAAACAGACACACACACACACACACAGACACACACACACAGACACACACACAGGCCCAGAGAAGGGAAAAATACTATTTTCTCTAAAAATAAATTACAGTGGAGAAGGTAAGTCCCAACGTTCTTTTGTGTGGGTTCTCCCCATAGAACGGAAGCTGGGACAAGGGTGGCCTTCCTGGGTCATGGTCCCCAGGGAAGAAAAACAGGGGACAAGAAGGGAGAACGATTAAGGGAAGGAACACAAAAAAAGGATCTTTTTTAAACTGGTCACCACAGTAAACAACAGCAGCTCAGTCCCGACCCCGAGACCTCCCAGGGCTGGGGGGATGCGCCAGAGGGGGTGGGGGTGGGGACCATCAGCCGGATGTGGCCATGTTGGCTCTGGCAGACTGTGGTGGCTGAGGGAGGGCTCAGCCCGTGACGGGCAGATTCCCCCAGCCGCAGCTGCCAAGAGGTGGGCAGGAGGGGGAGGGGCATCCCAGGCGGGCCGTAGACCCTCCGCTGTCACCCCGGGACCAGGACCCGACTCTCGTGGGTGTCACTGTGCCGAGTAGACGTATCAGGAGAGGCCTGGCCGAGGGGCTGCATGCCAGAGAGCGGTGGTCAAGCACAGGGCTGCTGCGTGAGTCCCCTGCAGATCTGAGCCCGCACCCACTGCGTCCACCAGACACAGCAAGCGCGGGCCGCGTGGCGGCGTTCACACGCTTCCCACAACTTGCCAACGAGCTGTCATGGCACCGTCTTTGTCCTCACTCTTTTCCTGTGCATAGGACTGACTGGGGGCTCAAACAGTACTAGAAGATCCATCCCAAACCGATGCCAATGCCACTTGCGTGCAGATAGAAGTTAGGGCAGAACAGGCAGAAAGTTGCCAAGATTTTGTAGCAGCCACGAACTTCTGAGCCACAGACTGACTCCATTTTAGCATTAAAAACCCAAACAAAATTAAAAAAAAAAAACACCCTAAATGTCTTAACTATCTGGCCTGATACAGTCATGAACGGTTTTGCAATCTCTCAGAGCAAAATGGATTTTAAAACACTCCAGAGACTTCCGCGCTTGGACGCGGCGCTCCTCCAGTTCCTTATGCAAGCCTCAGCTTAGGCAGCGACTCAGCTGGGCGATGCTGGGCCTCCAGGAGGGAGTTCCAACTCCGGGCTCCAGGCCGAGCCCGCCTCGGGTCTCCCTGCCGGAAGGCTTCCAAGGGGGCCAAAGGTGCCTGGCTGACCATCCCAGCAGCCAGCAGGCTCCCGGGAGCTCCACCCACCCCCACCGCATGGGGGCGCTCTCCTGCTAGAAGCCATCCCTCACACCCGGTTACCATGGTTCTCCTTTACCCCAAGGGCAGCCAGGAAGGTACAGCTCCTACAAGGAGCACCCAGCCAAGATGAGCTCTGCTGAGGCTGAGCTCAGCCCCAGGAAGGAGGCTCAATGCACCCATGCATGCTGGGCCTCGGCACACGGGGGAATGGCTCACAGCTTCCATCGATTTGGAAAACATGAGTGCAAGTCCCAGCCCCCCCACCTCCTAATTGTGTGATCTTGGGCACGTTACTTACTCATCTAAACCTTGCTTTCCTTATTTGCAAATGATGATCAGTGTTCCCTTTCAGGACTGAAAAGCACCTGGCCCGGTGCCTGGCTCATAGTACGCAATTAATTATTAGTAGTAGCAATAATTACATTCCATTAGGTGCAGACTACAGTCCAAAGCCTTGTTCTAGTTCTATGAATATATTCATAAATACTTCAAATATGGCAAGAAATCTCAATATTCCCCCCCCACACACAGAGTTCTCAGCATCTCTGAGCTAGTACTTTAGCTACCACAAAGGAAGTTATCTGTGAACATGTCTAACTTTTTTTTTCCTTGCCGGTCTTGAGTCTTGAACTCAGGGCCTGGGCACGGTTCCTGAGCTGCTTTCACTCAAGGCTAGTGCTCTGATGAGCCACAGTGCCACTTTTGACTTTTTCTGACTAGTTTGAGATCAGAGTCTCATGGACTTTTCTGCCTGGGCTGGCTTTGAACTGCAATTTTCAGATCTCAGCCTCCCGAGTAGCTAGGATGACAGGCGTGAGCCACCAGCACCCAGCTTCTAACTTTTGATTTGCTTGCTTGTTTTCGCTGGTACAGGGCTAACATTCAGGCCTGAGCTCCGGTCCGGCTTCTCACGAAGGCTGCAGCGCATCTTTGCGGCTTGCATCAGGGAGCACTGTATTCATAGCCTGACTCGTGACAGTGTCACCTCTATCATTACTTAATAAAACACCACCCACAAAAAGAGGGACCCCCAGAGCAGCCGTCACCCCAGGTCTAGTGGTTACCAGTGCAGTCCAGCCCTGGTACGCGACCCTTACCCAGGCGCCTTCGTCACCTAGAGCGTGTCTCCAGCGCCCTTCTGGCTGACCCTGCCTGCTACATGCCTCCCTCCACTGGGACCATCCTTTCTGGGGCAATTCCTTCTCAGCACAATTTTGCCTCTTTTATTGAATACAGTTTCTCCGTGGAATCTGGACAATTTGGCTTTCCAGGAACTGAAGTCCGAGTTAACTGAGGTCCCTGCTTCCCGAATCTTGAAGGAGAGTACCTCTGGCCATCCCCGGAGTGGAGAGGGAAGCCATGGTATGAAGTTAGATTGCTTCCCTTTTAAGCGCCCTTGGTCTTTGCGTGAGTGTGGTCTGGGGTTTGGAGTTGGGATGCGTGGCTGTCAGTCATCCTTGGGAGCACAGGAGGGCGGAGGGAGTGAGGAACAGCGCTTCCTCTTCAGCCTCCGCCAGGAAGGCTTTGCAGGCTACCAGCCAGACTTGCACCAGAAAAACCCTGTGTTGGAGAGCTGGCCACCTTGTGGAGAGGGGAGGAATATGAGAGATGCAGAGAGATGCAGAGAGATGGAGAGATGGAAAGATGGAGAGAGAGAGAGATGGAGAGAGAGAGAGAGAGAGAGAGAGAGAGAG